>NC_090885.1:74849849-74892349 GCF_036669925.1 Montipora capricornis | reverse complement strand
TCCAGTTGCGGTACTCTCTCCTCCTAGATATTGGGTGATAATGAAATGCAGCATTTTCTTCGTCGCTTAAAGGGGTGGCAGTGAAATAATCGCTTTAATTTAGGATATGAATTTTTTTATCCCGCCATGTTTTTCCAATTTCACTCGAAACAAGTGAATGTACTCTCCCATAAACAGTTGAGGATAAAGGAAACTGGAAGCAAATAGCGCTTGTGTTCCAAATGAATTTTACTTATATTGTTGCTTGCAAGGGTGATGCTGTTTATGACCTTGGTTTTTTTAATTGTAACTAGGTAATGTAAATAAGTTGGGTGTACTTGTTTCTCGAGCCCTTTGGAAATGTTTTGGCGCTTCGCCACATCCGCGATAGAATCCTCTTAGCGCATGATCAGGAATTACGGCAGCTGTCTTGGAGAGAAAATGCGAAATTTCTAAGCTCTAGTAATTTGTTTCCTCGTGAAGTCTACTTGTCTACAAAATATGCCACATAATTTTGTTTTGCACCGAAAAGGGCACATTATTATCCCAAAAAAAAAAAGCAGCATGTCTATCAAGATAGGAAGCTTAATTAGTATTCATCCCCACAGTAAGGCACTTTTGTGCCATGAAAAATTGTGGCAGGATTCAGCTGGCGGGGATAAATTTTATTAAGGTTTATTATGATGTTCTGTCAGTGTGTTACAATTTTAATTGAGATTGAGGAAATATTTTAATTGTGAGTCTTCTAAAATTTGGAACAAAATTCATTACAAAGTCATGTTCCAGAATACATGTATGCTTCATTGGGGACATTCATCCTTGCTCTAGTCATTATTTAGTTGTGCTGTTTTCAAGAGCAGGATAATATATTATGTTACGGGGATAGCAAAATAATCTACTAGTGTTCAAAGATGTCCAAAATTGTCAATATTTGACCAAAACATTCACTTGCAGGATAAAAAACGTCAGATTTTTCATGTAAAAGCACTTTGGTGTTTACGAATAATAAAGGTACATGTAGCACTGGTAATGTAACTTTGACATGAAAAACATAAACTTCATCATGTCTGATTGTAAATTTTATTGCTTTTGTTCATAATTCAGTATCCTAATCTGCTTCAATTCCAGGAACATTTTCAACATCAAAATGATTAAAATCATAACAATTTTAAGCTTTATTGCTGGAATTTAATACTTTCTTTTATTTGCATTTAAAACAAAGGAAGATAGGACAGAAATTGAAGTTATGTATAGTTTCAAATATTGCACAAATACATGCATGTAGATAAAGACAGACTTCTTTGTCACTGCTTTGTTTAGTTGCAAGAAGTGTTCGTGATCATTGAAAAATATTATGGATTTGCCTAATGATTTTTAAATTAACACAACTGTTAATCTCTTTATCTATCAAATCACGCAATAACAATTTATTATTCACACCTTATGATACTGGTGTATCTGTTGAATTTTATTTTACTTTGTCTATTTAGTTACAGTGTATTTAAATATTGCTCACTGCTTCATGTTGATCTCACTGGCTTTTGAAGTTCCCTTTGAAGTTCAAGAGTAATAATTATTGTTTCCAAAACAATATTTGAACTCCCCTGGGTTATCACAACTCATAAATCCTGTTGACAGTTCATCATGATACCTAATGCTTTAACATTGCTCAAAATCCATGCCTGTGTCTTTTAGCAAAGTTTATTCAGCCATATTTATAATATACGTTTTAACTTAAGCAATGTCTGGTATGAAATGAAATAAACCAACCAAACTTCTAGTAAAACAGAAATCATTAAAATTGCCATGAAAGTGCCGCTTTAGTAGGGCTAATCTAGTATCTTCCTTTTCTTGCTGCATATGTGATTACTAAATACTTTTTTGCAGTTGAGAGTGGTGTCTGTCAAATAGTAAATGGTTATTGCAGTAGCTGTTGCTCTCAGCATTGCTTACGAGCAAAGCGTACACATTGTCATGTTACAGTTGTATTAAACCAGGTTTTGCCTAAACCTAATTTTAAGTAAAACAAAACTGAGAAAAATTAATTTTTGATTCTGGAAACAAAAGTTCTTAATGCTTTCTTTGCCTTTTTTTCCAGGACGACAGAGCTTTGAGAATTCACTTTATGGCAAGCAATTAAAGATTGCTCAAAAACGCGTCTCCCTTTGGGAATCTGCGGTAAGCGTAGCTGAGAAAGCAAAGCCAATGAACAGACATGAACGTCAATTGTGTTACACATTCAAGTATTATGACAAGAATGAAGCAAAAAAGATTGATCCCATGAAACTAAAAAAGTTAAATGGCTTCAGCTCCATGCCTGGCACTGCAACTTTTCCAGATCATTTAAATGGCATGGACAGCGATCATCACCAAAGGACGTGTGATCTCAGTAACGCTGAAACACCAGGGTTTGAACCATTGGCTGTCAGTGGAGTAGGAAATTGTAATGGTAGCTTGAAATGTGCTCAAAAGAAAATTGGTAAGGATAAACTTCCACGAAAGCGAAAACTTGGTTCTTTAGCGGGGGCTTCGAAATCCCCCACAAACCTTGTTGAAGCTTCCAAAATTTCAGAGCCTCCAAAGAAAAGGAAAAAAAGGACTAGCAAACAAGGCAAAGAATTGAATACTTCTCTTGAGTCAGATGTGGCCCCTTACAAGACTAATGACTCAGTCAAATTAAACTTCAGTGACAAATCCGGCACAGACATGGGTCAAAAATGTAGTGGTTTGTACAATACTCCTGATGCTACTCCTCCAAGAATAAATGGTGATATTTCTGCTTTTAGTGCAACAGTGGAAGTGTCACCAAACACTGCACTGAAGTTGAAAATCCGAAAGATCACACCAAAGCAAAATCACATTGAAGGCAAGCGTAAGAGAGGAAGGCCAAGGAAACCTCAATTTGTGATTGTCAGTGAACGTGATGGTGAAAAGGAAAGCGTAAAACGCCAAGTGTTGCCAGGCAGTGCACAGAATGAACAAGTTTCTAATGGTTATGAGGAATCAAATCTTATCTTGGAAGCCAGCTCTGAGGAGAGGCCTAAGAAAAAGCGCATTCCGAAGCCTACGAGAAAGATGTTAAATGCTAAAGAAGCAGCTTTGTTGCCAAGTAAGGATATGCCTGTCGTAAAAGGTAAAAGGAAACATCAGTCAAAGAGTGAATCTTTGAAAGAAGAGGAAGAGAAGATTGAAGTTGGCAGTACAAAGTTAAAAACTTTGGAAGAGAAAGTTTCAGTGAAAAGTAAAAAGGTTAAAAAAGTGGAGGATAAGAAAGACAAAGTTTCTGTTTCAGAACCAAATGTTGTCATGGAAACTGAAGGTAGCGTCACATCTTCAAATGATGACACTGGAAGTGTTAAGAATGGTGTAGCTTCTAAAAGGGAAAAGGATGGAGTTTGCATTGTTTGTGAACAGCAGGAAAATCTAATATTTTGCGAGGGGATCTGTGGAAATGCCTTTCATTTGGACTGTATTGGGCTTTCGGTTGTGCCTAAAGGCAAGTTTGTCTGTGACGAGTGTGTGACCGGCAATCACTCCTGCTTTGTGTGCAGACAGGCTGGCAATGTTAAACAGTGCAGTCAGCCACTTTGTACAAAACACTATCATGATGAGTGTGTTAAAAAATTTAAAACTGCAAAGTTTGATAGCGATCGTTTTTTCTGTCCACTTCATTTCTGTAGTACGTGTGTTTCAAACAAGTCTGTAGTGTCTAGAGGACGAATGATTCGTTGTGTGCGTTGCCCAACGGCTTTTCACATCTCTGGCTGTCTAGTGGCAGGTTGTATTCCAATTTCTTCTAATTTGATGGTGTGTTCAAAGCATTTTATACGTGATAAAAGTAAGGCACATCATACCCATGTGAACGTCAACTGGTGTTTTGTTTGTTCGATCGGCGGAACATTGATTTGTTGCGAAAGCTGCCCAGCAGCATTTCACCCAGAATGCATAAGTTATGAGGGCATTCCAGAAGGGCATTTCTTTTGCAAGGACTGTGCAGAGGGCAAACAGCTTGTCTATGGAGAGATTGTGTGGGTCAAGCTTGGAATGTACAGGTGAGGTTTTAACACTGGGTCTTTGTTAGTACCTCTTGAAATTAATGTAAGGTTACAAGGCTGCTGCCTAAGAAAATTTTCCGGGAGCCCTTAGAGCTTCCAACATTAAAAATTAGTAGCCCGACTCATTTTTTAAAGAGCCTAGAATTAATGAACCCAGTTCCCCCTTCCCCCGAACAAAGTGAGGATGAATCACCTTGTGATAAGTTAGGTGCTCGCAAATAAGGCACACCGGGCGACCATAAGGCCGCAGCCTTGGGTTACAGTCAACTCAAAACTCAATCCTCAATCTTCTATGTTTTCATGAAGCGAAGATAGAGTTTCAAGGGTCAAGTCTGAAGAGGTTTAGGGTTTTGACACTCCACCTTTGTCTGGAAATGTAGGTGATTAGATGCACTCTCTATTTTGGATAAACATGATGATTTGTCTTTTAAATTTACAGAGGACGTACATGTAGTTTTTGAGTGGACATACATGTAGATACAGGGCTTGAAATTAACGAAAACATCCAATTCCATCCAATTTCTGCAATTTTGTGACAAGATAGGAAATTTTAGTCACAAAATCGCCATACTGCATTGTGTTGTCAACGGTTTAGCAAAACAAAATATGAGCCCACAATACTTGTGTGTAATGAAACCACTGAAATTTGCAAATGATCGAAAGAAAGGAGCTGTGTACGTAAACATCGCAGCTAAGTTACACGATCTTCAGATTGAAAGAAAATTCGCGCCGAGAGACAACATAATTTTGTAATTTCATTATTTATTTTAGCAAAAGTAGCAACAAAGTGGTAACTGCTCACCCTTTTGTTTCGGAAGAGCGAATGTGAAAACAAGTCGCAAATTTGCAACTTCTCCAGATATTTTAGTCGCAGATGAGACTGTCTTGGTCGCAATTTCGAGCCCTTAGATCAGTGAGATGTATCATGTTGTTAACTCTCTCACCCCTGAAACAGCCTCCATTTGCAAGTAAAATCTTCTGGTGTCAGGCAGAGTAAAATCTGCGTCCCTCTTAGGAAGGAAGTGTTAAATCAGGGCTGTCAATAAATTTGAAACTAGAAGGCTTACAATTAAAGGTACATGTAAGTTGCCATGAAAGCAAGTTTTTCTCACCAGAATGAGGACAGAAAAAACGCTCTCTCTGTGGTGTGGACACCATGTTTTTTCGTCAGATTAAGTGCAAGACTGGCAACTATTCAGTAAAATGCTCCAGGCGTTCCACACCATTCGCACATACAATTTTGTCATGATTTCTCTTGTTTAATCTTAGTGAAATATGCCATCAGTTCCACTCAAAACGGGGAAAAGAATGTTATGAAAGTGTCTTTGATGATAACTTGCATGTAACAAGTGTAAGATTTTCATCTTGACTGTTGGTAAAATTAGACAAAAGTACAATGTAGCTGGTGGTGTTTACCGGTTACCGGCCCTTATTGACAGCCCTAGTTGGGGTTATCAACGTAATTTACAAAAATTTGGTTTATCAACGGAGTTGATGATGTAAATTGGCCACCGTACAGAGATTCTAAAAGCTGACGTTTCGAGCGTTAGCCCTTCGTCAGAGCGAATCGAGGGATTATGGGTTACGTGTAGTTTTTATAGTAGAGTAGGAGCTACGCTATTGGTGGTAACATGGCAACGTGAAAAATAGGAATATATTAGTTAAATGAATATAACCCTGCTACCCCTGGCCACTCGAAATTCATGTTAGTCTTCCTGCTTCTTACAGCATTTTGATGGCGTTTGTGAGAAAAACAAGGGGCTTCAAAAGAAAAAAATTGGGAGGATTTTTTTAAACAATGATTTTAGGAAATGACATTGTATGGTTCCAGAAAATATCCATACCCCCACCACGGAAGACTTTTTGATTTGCACCCCCCTCCCCCCAGGATTTTCCATTCCTGGGGTGTCTTTGATGACCCCCCTCCCCTCAGGAATTTCCAGAATTTTTTTACTCATAAAAAGGGAAGTGAATTAGTTACGTAATTGCGGTAGAATTTTATTACAACAGTGTAAACATTAAGGTTAACTTTTAGAAAAATATAACACTTTGTTAAGCTCATTTTCCAGCTTAACTTTTAGGTTCTTCGCCATCAACTTTGCAAAGCTTAAACATTTGGGTTGCATGTCGACTGTTTCACGTTTTTGTGCAAACTTCGATGAGAACATTTCACTCACTTAAACAACTTCGCAAAATGATAGTAAATAAAACAGAAACTTACAAGGTTCCTTTGTCTACACATTTTGTAAGTTTCTTCAGGCTGATTCTTATTTAGGGACCACACATGTTGACACGGTAGGTTTCATGAACACGTCGTTGCAAAGGCGATTGTTTTACGAAGAATATTATTGACGCCAAAATAATCCATCATATTTGTAAACTTAGATATGGCGATTTAAGTGCAGTCTTCAAATTTACTGACTCTCCAGCAGTCATTCTCGCCGGTAAATGACACACAGCCTGACTGTTGCTTGCCTTTGAGCCATGGATGGAATCGAGAGGGCAACTGTTATTGTTTTTGGCGCGATTTACTTCCTCCAATGAGTAGTGAAACTCCTGTTTTAGAATTTCCAGTTTGGCATAACGAACTGAACCTCAACAATCGTTTCCCGAGGACGCAATTGCGTTTACTCAAAGAAGAGAAAACTTGACTCCCGGTTCCTGTCCGTAGTCTAAATGCCACCCACAAAAAAGAAAATGTTGTTGCACGCAAGCGTTGAGATGGTGGAAACTTGTGTCTTACTGCATTTTCAATGAGTTACTACCCCCAGTAAAACATGAATCCTATCAAAAATGTGTTTACTGCATGTGAAGGTAGCGAAAAGCGATACGCAAGTGAACGGAAGTGGTGGTCTGACGAAAAAGAGACAAACGGGAAGTGTTGGTTGGACGAAAAAGAGACGAAGCTGGAAGTCTGGGGACAAGATTCCAGTTGAGACCGCCAATTTAAATGTTTTGAATCCGTCCCAAATGAAAGACACATTGTTCTTAGCTTTGGGAGATTGTAGCGCTAGCTAACTCAAAGAAAAACGAACACATTGAAGCGAAAAGGATTAACTTTATCTCAAAACTGACTTTTGTTTCAAAACATCGTCCGATAGTGTGTTTTTGTGCTTCAGGTCGATCGTATGTTGCTTTCAATGTTTTGTATGTGGTTCGTGACCCTTTGGAAAAGTAGTTTCCCATAAAACCCCCCTACCCCCTGGAAATTACTATCTGTGGTGGGGGTATGGATATTTTCTGGAACCATACATAATTTGTAACAATAGTGCTACACAAGCAGTTCACAGAGTTTTGCCTTGTGACACTGTGTTGCAAGGACGTGGGCTGCATTTTTTTTAATTATAAGAAATTGATTCTGTTTCAGCTTTAGCTCGGTACCCATCAAGAAGTATATTCGAGACCTGAGAGAACTTCTGCGTTTCTAATGCTTTTCTGTTCTCATTGCACCACAGACATCATTATACCTTTTCTGCCATTTTGTAACTACGGACAGCCAACTTGCCACCTCAGTGAAAATTTCCTTGTCTGTGTCATTTTAGAGGAGTGGTATTCCTATCACTTGTAGTATTCTTATCATTACGTATTTTTGATACAGAAGATATTTCTACATTTTAACAGGACCACTTTTAAAACTCGGTAAATGTACTCAACCTGAAGCAAAGTATGTGTTGGTAATAGCGGCAGGAAATGTCCTTTTTTTTTTTCCTGTTTTTGTGGCTCCCTGCATGAGTCAGTGCATTTTGTGACCAGAGGTATTTCTTTGTACAAGTACATCCATCATGTAACAATCACCCAAATGGAAGTCATTTTTGTCTGCTTATGAACCAAGTTTGTTGGAGATTTTAGAGTTGTTAGTTATTAATTGCTTGTAGTACAGTGTACTTACTTTAAAGCAGAAAGTGAACAGTTACGGTTAGTTGGCATAACACATTCTGTATAATGAAAATCATATTCGCCAAACTGCTGCTGCTGCTGCTGCTGCATGGGGGCTTGTGGCTGGGTTGCTAGGATTGCACAGTCATGGTAGCAGTCTAAGTGCTGACTGGCAATAGTGGAAGCTCCTGGTCTCCATGTAGAGACAGCTTAACTTCTTGGATATTTTGGTGTTCCAGCAGCATAATGTAGCAAAAAGCCTCTTGTGTTGGATTTATGGGTCAGCCTGAAAGTTATATATCACTGTTTATGGGCTTCACTTTCATCTCAACAGGGGATGGTTTTACATCGTCTGTTTTATTCCAAGACAAATGACTAGACTTTTTGATACCAACATGATTTAAAAAAAAACCATTTTTACTTTTTGTAATATTCTTGTTAGGTGGTGGCCAGCACAGATTTGCAATCCACGTGATGTGCCAACCAACATCCAAAACATGCGTCATCAGCCTGGGGAGTTTCCTGTCCAGTTTCTTGGGTCCCATGACTATTACTGGATTCACAGAGGTCGTGTGTTCAGCTATCAGGAGGGAGATAAGGGTTCTGCTGATTCTGGCAACAACAAAAATCTGGCAAAAGTGTTCAAAAGAGGCAAGTTTTCAAGACGATTTTTTGGTTTTGAGCTTTTAAGCCCCTAAAAGCAAACCCCAGTTTTTGCAAAAATTTTAAAGGGTACCATGAACACCAGTAGATAAGCTGCACTTTTTTACTATAAATTTTTTTCCAAAATTTGGGGTGCGGCTTATCTACGAGAACATCTGGGATGAAATCTGAAAAGTATGTGTTAACTACCTTATTATAGGAAATTAATGAGAATTGATCTGAAAATAAGACACATTTTTTTGTGCAAATGGCTTATTACCTTCATGGAGATTTTCTAAAGTCATTCCCTTTTCATTTACAGTTTGGCAGTCGTGGTCATGTTAAAATGCAGATCATGCAGATTACAGATTGTACAGATTGAGTACTTTTTCATTTGGTATAAAACCAGAAAAAAGGTGCTCAAGCCTGCAAGTAATTTTTTTTTTGCTATTAGCCTGTCATATGCCAGGCCAGGGGCAAGGTTTGACTGGACATGCAGCCACCATGATCGGACAAAAAAAAAATTCCTTACTTATCAAGTGGGATGCCTGTAGCAGACCACTTTCTAAATTTCATGGCATCTTATTTTCATCGTCTCATTTTTCTTTTTTAATTTTTAAAAACTTTTTCAAATGGTTCAACTCTTTTGCATTGTCTGTATCCATTAGCAGCCAAAACATGGTAGCCTTCTATTTGATTGACACTAAAATCCTTGGGTTTTGTGATTGAATGCAAGGTCGTATGAAGTAAATCAGTTAACATTAAGTCAAGATTCATGTGGGAAGACACCACTGTTGCTATTCGTATTATCGTTCAGTTGCTGTCAGAGGAAATTTAATCTCTCAAGATTCCATTCAAATATCTGAAGTTCCACAGGGAAATAACTGCTCTTCTCCACCAGACGAAGTATCAATAAAGAATCAAAATAACCGCAGGCGATGGTCACACATGACAGGGTTCGGGCAAAAATTAATGTGAACACTTTGTCAAAAACACGAAATTCCTTGGAACATTCACCAGATTTACATATGATAGGCGACTCATTGAACCCAACTAGCATAATAGTACTCTGATATTTCTTGGTGACCAATTGAAGCTCATGAATACAAGCCACGAGTTTTCAGAAGTTTCTTCAGACCAATGTATTAAAAATTAATGTTTGAAATATTCACCTGCACGTGTATTTTCCCACGCCGTGAAGCACAGACAGAAAATCAATGGAGAATGGAAATAATGCGACATCTTTTTCGAGGCATAGTATTTATTTTAAGCAAATTGGAACAAAATCATTGTTTAAGATAGGCTAAATTTTTGCGCACTTTCCTAAAGCATTTTACTGCCATTATGATTAAAAGTTGATTTTGTCTACTAAATTCAGCTCACTTATTAAATTTTCTTCTTTTACATTAACCCATCGACACCTACACTGTAAACCGGCCGTAATGTTAACTTCTAATTTAGTTATTGATCAGAAGTTGCAGTGAGGAACGTAATTAATTTGAGTCCCTAAAAATTCGCTGTAAAACTGGTCGTAAAATCTTATCAGTCTGATAAAAACAAAAAAAACCATGCATTTGTGGAACCGTACCCTTGTTGATTCCACAGTACATTGCAGCGTTATTTAATTTAAGTCAATGTAAATGAGTTTTCGGAAAACACTTCGCACGAATTTGAAATCTGAACTGTATGAATATGGGCAGGAGTGTTAAAATTTTTGGCCTAGCATTACTAGTAAGACAACATGAAATGCATGGTGCAAATGAAACTTAGCCATTATGCATTGTGGCCATAATTATATTAATTAGAGACCACCTTCGCATTTGGCTTTCTTAAGTGAAGAAACATATTTGTTTCGCATTGTAACAGACGACCCCAGTCAGACTGATTGTTTGCCAAGCAAAACCTTAAATTTCCCGGACAATTGCCGATGGCTGACGCTGGTGTAATTTGCAGGCTTGTGCTTGATGTTGACATGTAATGTCCCTTTATTTGTAACAATAAAGCCAAACAATACATTTTGCAACACGCACAGGAGACGCTTGATGTTTCTTTTTGTATTTACCTAAGAACGCAGATTATGCTGATTGAGTATACTTTATTACTTGTCTCTTTTTCAAACAAGAACGCTCCTAAGATGGTCAACGCTGTTTTCACCATATGCAAGCTTTTTTAGTGTTTCAGCTTCTAATGCAAGGTATCCTGAAAGTCAAATACACAGTTCAATGGATACTCCAACCAACATCGCGAAAATTAGCAATGTTGATGCATGTTCTGTGTAGTTTCACGAGCAATGTCATTTTTCATTGAAGTCGTAAAGTATGCTGAGCATCCCATGGGAATTCAATTTTTGGCAGCAAGGAGTGACCCAATTTTTGCTTGGGCTGTCTCCGAGGTGAGGGGGTAGGAGGGTAGCCTCTTATTGAACATACCTAACCTGTCCATCAGTCGTCTACATTTCTTCGACACGGATTGATATTCATTGATTCAATTGTTTTTGTTATGCGCATGCTCCCGCATCGTAGATGTACTCATTGGTACTCATAAAATCTGAAATGCTAGTCTTGGCCCAGTACCAGGACGTAAATTTACGTCACCTCCATGTGACGTGTCATGCTATGTGATCACTCAAGATGTGCAATCTCCCAAGACCAATACGCTCAGTCTCACGACAGGAAATTTGTACTCCAATCCAAAGGTAGCTAGAATTCTTTACTTTAGGTAATTACAAAACGGAACATCAAGCGTCTCTGGTCCTGTACGTGTTTCAAAATGCATTGTTTGGCTTTATTTTTACAAAATTAATAAAGGGACATCACTGATGAAGAGCCCCGTTTCCTGGTTACCAAGTGAAAAAGTACTCAATCTGCATATATAATCTGCGTTTTATCATGACTGGTTGTAGTTTGGCAGTCTCTCGCCTTGCTCGAATCGAAGAGTTTCGCGAGGGTGACTTGAGCAAGTCTAATCTTCATGGAGAGTCTAATTTCATCATCGAAATACGGTGGAGTTTTCTCTTTAATTAGAGGAATTTTTTTTTTTCATGTTACATTATTTTGCGATTTTATAGGTATTAAACTATTCCGAAAAACACCCAGAAATCTTGTCATGCAAAACAAGCCTTTCATACGTTGAATTTTGCCTTTTCTGCCACGTGTGATTACTCAATCTGCACAGCAAGCAAATTATGCGGGGATAATGCACTTGTATTTTGCGTGTAAATCTGCAATGTTGCATGCATTTTACGTGCTTCTAGGTGCTGCTATTCCTCTGGCCAGTACGTATAATAAGGTAAACAGCAACAGATTTTGCATAAAATTATGATAACTGGTTTCTGTTTTTTTTTGTGTGCCAGTGGCATGTCACTTTCACGGAGATCAGTCAACCTTGGGAGAATCAGGCAGTCTTCGAGAACTCGCATTTTAAATGGCATACGGTTTCTCCATTGTTTACAATTTTGACTGGAAATATGTCAAAGAAATTATTGACCTCCCTTTCACAAGCAAAGCCGTTTTTTTTTTCCTGTAACAAAATACCTGGTTACAGAGCAAAGTGCATGAACAAACAAAAATCCACTCAAGGAGCTTTCAATATTTAGCAAGCTTTCAATTAAAAAAATGCTGGGGAAAAGTTCACAAACAAAGCGACATTATTCTGTATATAATTATACAGTTTGAAGGGCTATAATGTTTATTTGTTCTTCTGTGGCCCGCAAATGGAATGATCGATATAAGGTGATGCAGAGCTTGTAAACTCAGGTTGCAGCTTATCTACCAGTGTTTATGGTATGTTATTTGAACTTTAATTATATTAACTTTTCACTGGTGTTTGTGTCCAGCTCTTGCTGAGGCAAAAGAGAAGTATGCTGAATGGAGGACAGCACAGGAAAACAAAGCAGAGCAAGATCTTCAAAAAATGTCAAAGAAGCCGGCTCCATACAAACACATAAAGGTCAGAAAATTAGAATAGAGCCTGATGGAAAACTACATTTTAAGACCACCTGCCCAATAAGCAGTAGACCCATGAAAAGCTCTCGTGTAGTCTTTTTATGGGTCAGCTCTCACCCAGTTTTCCACTTACCCTTGGTGTAAATACCACCTACTGACCTAGTTCCACAGTGGTAGTGAAATATATACCTGGCATTCTTCCCCTTTACTCGTCTCAGGCCATAATTATATTGTAAATTCGGAGGTTTCATTGAGGACAGGATAGCAAGCAAATTAACTGGTTGTTGAAATGACTTTGTTTTGATCAAGTGTAGTTACTTTCTTTGGCTAAAATATGACAAAATGCGCAGCTGCAAAACTTGGTTGACCTAGGTAACCCATTGACTCCCAGGGGTTCCCCATTGACAGGTAAAATCGTCTGGCGTTAGACAGAGTGAGATACTAAGTCTGGCCAGTTTAGGCTGGTTTGGGCATCAAAGGGTTAATTGAACTAGAAAAAGGCTCCATGTAGGAGCTTTAACTTTAGTACAACTTGAGAAAAAAGGGTTCATCGACCGAATGCATAAATAGCAGCCAAAAAAATATTCTTTTGTTCATAATTATGCTAATTACATGTAGAGTCACTAGCCTCGTTTGCATGGACAAATAGAAAAGAATTGTTGCTTGAAAGCGAGGTTAGCGAGTCGAATTAGCACGTAAGCAAAAATAAGAATACATTTTTGGCCGGCATTTTTATGCATTCGGTCTTTAAGACTAGCTGACAGGCAGGCATAGATATAATTATGTAGATAGCCGAGATTCATATCCCTTTTGACTTGCATTCAATTATTCCTTTTTTTATGTTAATACTTGTAATTTCACTTCCATTTGTAGACAAACAAAATAGATTACAACAAAGTTTAAGATAGGATCCAGAGAATGACAGTGAATAGTATTTCCCTCCTCTGAACCATTACCTGCATTTCCTATGGCAGAGGCATGCAGCCTCGGGAGTAAAAGCAAACAGTAAGAAATGTTTTGAAGCTTGCTTCAAGGACAAAAAACATGTTACAGCTTTTGCACTCTTTGCAGTCTATGCTTACATCCATTCATTCAACTTGCATTACACCTGCAAACAACTAAATCACCCATTCATGTTTCACTGCACACACACCAACTTGACTTGAAGCCAGATGATGGCACTTAGTTCCATCAGTTCCTATTGCTTGGTCAGCATATGGGATTGACATCATTGTGTAAAACAATAGCGGGAACTCAGTCATCCAAATTCTTCTTTTTTGACAAAATTATTGCCCAAAAATCATTCTGATAAGGTGGACGGTTATTCCTTTCAATACTCGAACCAGCATTGACTGTTATGAAGGGTTTTGAAAACAAAGAGACTCTTTCATGGGCAGTGCTTGGCATGGAGGCAGATTTGTAGCTTTATTCCAGTATCTTGATGGATGACCCTTCCCCTTCCCCTTCCCCCATGGGGGTGTTTTTCAGTCTAGGGCTGGTTACTTAAACTAAAAGCCAGTGGATATTATTACATACACCCATCCTCCACGTAGCAGTGCATTTGTTAATTACCATTTTTTTCCATGAAAGGTAAACAAGTGCACAACAGCCATACGCATCCTGATTGATCCCTCTGAGCTTCCTGTGTGTGACTGTTTGCCTGACAGTGAAAATCCTTGCGGGCCTGAGTCAAACTGTTTGAACCGCATGCTTCAGTTTGAGTGCTACCCACAGAGATGCCCAGCAAAGGAAAACTGTCACAATCAACGGTTTCAGAAAAGGCAGTATGTAGCTTGTGAACCTTTCAGAACATTACATCGTGGCTGGGGGTTAAAATGCAAAGAAGGTGAGCTATTTGCAACATTCAAACCAATGATGAAAAAGAAAAGTAATCCTTGCACCTACCTGGACCATTTCAAGGCCCACCTTCAACCAACAGGCTTTTTAACCGTCTGTTTTTGTTATGGAAATTCGCATTGCTTATTGTAGCAATCTGATTGGATGAATTTCAGCTTTGGCTGGATTTTCGTATATGAAAATTGTTCCATAGCATGCACTGCCTGTTGGTTTACGGTGGGCCTTTAAGCAAGTTTCTCTTATAGGCACCTGAAAACTTCAGGTGGCTCCAGTGGGACAATCCATGACATCTGGAGCAATAATATTCCCTACCAACCAAGTTGGGAGCAGGGCAGTTTATTGGGCAGGACTCCTTCGTTCCCTTGAAGGACTCAATGCAAGGATTACTTAGAATTTTGTCCCGCACTTCAAATAGACTTTCATTCAAACCAATGGATTGAAAGAAGTTGATTGGGAAATTTCAATTGTCTCATAGAGTAAATGGGCTACCAGTATTTACTGTTAGAGAGATTTGTCTTTAAGGAAACTCTTTAATATTCTTTAACTCTACATGTAGGTTTAGATGGAGCATCAAACCTCATTCTTTGGTCAAATAGAACACAGCTAATTTGACTTCCCATGCCAATTGAAGCGTTTCGGTACTTCACATAACTTTAACCCATTGACTCTGCAGGCTGCCCAGGAGGCCTCCTGTTGATGAGTAAAATGCTCTGGCGTTAGAGTAAAATCTGTTAAGTCTCACTCCCAGGGGCCAATGGGTTAATGGATTTCTTGTGCATCTTTAAAGGTGCCCTGTTTGCACTTGTACAGGTGGGCCACACCCATTTCTCTTCCTTGCGCAGTCGTAGACCACATCACAACCAGTTTTTCCACTCTTCAGGACCCTCTAAAACATTGACTCTGAAGGAGAGAGTTTAGCAAACCAAAAGATTTAGTTTTAGACAAGTGTGGGGAACTGTTGAGTGGAAAGAGTTTTTTGAGTTGATAGACCTTAAACCCTTTCCCACTCAACATTGATGCTTACAGATTTTACTCTGCCTAACCTCAGATGATTTTACTCGTCAATAGGGCCTCTTTGGGGGTTAAAGGGTTGACTTCTAAGTCCACTCAAAAACTGTCCTCTTTATCGCATTGGCTCCTTAGGACGCACCCAGTTGACGAGTAAAATTGTCTGGCATTAGAGGAGTAAAATCTGTGAAGTCTCGCTCCCAGGAGTCAATGGGTTAAAATATTGCAGAATGACAATTGACCCTTTTACAGTTGTAGCTAAGTTACCTGGCCTAAGAATGGAAGCTAGGCTGCCGGTGACCCTGTTTTGTTACAAAACCTCTGTGCTTTTCTTATGTAAACCTTTGACTCCCAAGCTACAATTGTAGCCTGAACCGTCCATACTTAGTATTTTACTCTGTCTAGCACCAGACGATTTTACTCGTCAATGGGGAACCCCCAGGAGTCAATGGGTTAATCACTCACTCACTCTCTGTCTCACTCATGTCCCCATTAATGTAGACTTATTACAATAGACCTTATTCACGATGCCTGCCTTGTTGGATTTGCTACACACTTCTCAGGGGGCAAACAACACAAGTTCTAGAGGTTATCACGAACATCTTAGCCACACAGATGATTTGTTTCACATTCATTGAATGTTTATCACCTAAGTAGTAAAATGGAATGATTACCCAAGTTACTTCGATGTTTTTTTAAGTGAAAAAGTTAATGAGCAGATAATGAAGTAGAAATTCAAAATGTCAAAGGGAATCAAAGATTTAAAATTACTATAAAAGGTACTTAATTCTAAATTCTAAAATGTACTTCTAGCAATGTTATTTCAATATTTTGACAAGCCGATTTTCCGCAATTTGCCTTTTTTTCCAATGTTTGCCCCCCAGCATAACCCATGGCTAATTTGCATGACAATTTGAAAACCAACATGGCGGCTATCGTGAATAAGGCCCATTACAAGAACACAATTTACATGATAAAAGCAGTGAGGTCTATCAATTCAAGGTCACTGAGCAAACAGCTGTAAAATGGCCTATTCTGCAATTTAATTTGAACATGTCACTGGTATACTACATGTATGACTGTCAGCTGTCATCTCCACAAAAATAGGAATTTTACACAATAGTTTGTTTGTATTATTTCCTTTTATTTTAGATGTGAAGAAGGGCCAGTTTGTTATTGAATATGTTGGAGAGCTTATTGATGAGGCCACATGTCAAGAACGCGTACAGAAAGGCGAGGATATCACCAACTACTATATGCTGACAATAGACAAAGATTGCATAATTGATGCTGGCCCAATGGGAAATCTTTCACGCTTTATGAATCACAGTTGTGATCCAAACTGCGAGACTCAAAAATGGACTGTGAACGGAGAAGTTCGGGTGGGACTTTTTGCCTCACGAGAAATAATGGCAGGGGAAGAACTGACATTTGATTATCAGCTTGATTGTTTGGGTAAGGGTTTGGTTTTTTAATTAAAAGGAGGTAAATTCCAGGGTTATGTATGAATATCTAGATTTTTACTGGGTAGTACTATCGAAATTGTGGATGATGTTTTATGAACCTTTTTGTCATCGAGAGATTCCTGATGAAACAATGTGTTGATGAGTTTCGTTATGGGTGTTTAAGCTACAATGAAGGTAGGTCAATGTGCAATTATATGCCCTCACAAAAAAAGATGTATCCTCTGAGCACATATTCATGGTAAGGGCCTATGTAGCAAGTAGCTGGAAGTCAATTTTGATGACGATGACAATTAGGGGGAGGTGGAGTAGGTAGAGTATTTCTCTCTTGGTTTCAAAACCCGACAAATGATTAATAATTGTGTTCAAACTTTCAATTTGTCAGGTAAAAATGATTTTCATAAGAAAAAATTGATGGTTAGAGAGGCTGAATCAAATTCAAAAGATTAGTATATCTTCCTGCAAAGATGGTGTTTTTTTTCTTTGAGAGGTTTTTGATTTTATTATTTGATGATTCTGCTGGAAAGTGGTTTTTTTCTTTACTTAATCAGTTGCTTCCTTTTCTCAAGGCCAGTGAAACAACTGGTGAAAATAATGTACTGGTATATTGTTCTTAAAAAAAGTTTGAAAATCCCAGCATGCAAACTATACCCACACTACTGTCTTTCATATTCTGTACCATCCCTTAGTGAAGATGAGTAACTGCAGTTACCCTAACCAAAACATTAAGCAAGCCCTAACATTTGTCTCACTGTTGGAAATAGTTGACAGATGTTTAGTCCAATGGGAACACTGTGTTGGATATCAAGATCGATTTTGATTCTAATTATGTGTAGTTCTGAGCTTAAGTGAACTTTAACACTGGTTAACTGTGGGTTACTGGTACAATGCCCTATTCACTTATCTGGGCTGCCTCCTCCAGGGAAGGTCCTCAAGGCATTTGAAAGCTTGCTTACTTACTTCATGAATTTCGAAAGGTAACGAGAAGAAGAAGTGTCACTGTGGAGCAAAGAATTGTAGCAGTTTCCTTGGAGTGAGACCTAAGAATCAGATCCAAGAAGACAAAGCCCGGAAGACTGGAGACAAGAGGAAAAAGAAGAGGATAAAAAAGATCATTGTGAAAGAAGGTATGTCATGTGGTGACATTACAATATTATTGGGCTGGTAAAGTGAAGAGGATCACGAAAAAGAAATTAATTATTTACTTTTTTAATTATTATGTTGTTGTCAGCGGTGGTGGTGCGTCTTCCACCACTTCAAAACTAATGATTTGGTTTCACACTGTCATCAATCACGGTGACAGAACAGGTTAATGGGCCGTGTTTGTTTTGGTAATTGGTTGAATTCTGTTGAAAAAGGGAAACTGTTTTGATGCACAAGCCGTAAAAGAATTCCAGCTGGCAGCCATTTATCCTACAATAGGACCAAACTAGTGCAATTCATAGGTCTGCCCCCAATTTGATAAATTGTTTTCATTTGACTGTTCAAAAGAATAATAATTATTCCATGTTGAAACAGTTTATAATGTGAAATCCGAAATAGATCAGGCCCCTTGCTTAAGCAGCAGTTATGCAGAGTCATTTTCAAATCCTTACAGTTTCATGAGGTTGAAACAGTGTTGAGAACAATGTGGTTTGGAAGGTTTTAAGGTTTTACTGTCATGCTGATTTTGCATGCTGGCACAATTACTTGACAAATGCAGTATGGAATGGTGTTTAAAAGTTGTCGGACACACAATCTATTTCTGGATTTTGTGTGACCAGAAAGAATTGCATTTTGTTGGTGATGAGTTGTTAAAATACACTGTGTGGTTTCACCATGCTAAATCTTCTAGAGCAAGGCAATTTCTTGCCCAAATAGTAACCAGATTTTGAAAAACTATCATTGATGTGGTTCTGCAGTTTACATGACAGATGAAATGGAATGGCTTTTGAAACTTTCCACTTTGGGCAGTGTTTCAAAACAACCTAGTAGTTTCAGTGGTGATCTTGTTTGGTGTGTCATGTACGCTATACACGAAAAGCCCGACGACATCAAAAGCAATGAGCTTACAAATGAAAATATGTTCATGTAAATGCTGCCTTACTTATTTGTAAATCGAATACAGTTTTCAAAGTAATAAAATTTTGAGATAGAAATGGCAAAAAAATGTCCAAGGCTGGTGATATTATCCTCATCGAAAAACTTATAACTTTTGTTGAAGGGCTGTGGACATGCATGCCTAAACGTTCCCCTTTTTCTGCTATTAAGTGTTGCATAAAATTAATTTATACAGTCTCTAAGTTCGTTTGTTTTACCTTGTATGTAACCTCTGCATTTTGGTAACCTCTCGATAAAACAAATACCTACTTTACGAAGGTTTAAAAACACCAGGAAGTTAAACGTTAGGTGTAGATAGGATATGCAGACTAAAAATCTGAAGCTAATCATTAATTTTTTCATATAAATGTAAATAAATTTGTTTGCAGAAGCTTAAAAAGTAATGCTGTAAAGGGTTCTTTTAAGAGTTAAATTTTACTTTAAAATATTATTTTTCTCCCAACTTTTAAACAGCGATAGACCACTAATTAGTGACATTTCCTTTTCATGTTTAAGAGGGTATCTCAAATAGTGAGCATGTAGACAAAAGAATAATTTATTGAGCCCTTCACCTATTCATAGCGTCTAATTTAAAGCATACAAATCTGAACTTTCTTGAACTAAGGCAAACATATCTTGTTTGCCTTCAGATTTGCCAGTTTCCATCGAGCATCGCAAGCGTCCCCCTCCTCTTCCTGCCGTTCAACATGAAGTCGCTAATGAACTTGGCTCAAGTTGTAATACCACTGACCAGGCGTTAAAGCTCACTGGTACATCACCTCTGAATAGTGCATTACCGTGGACTTACTCCCCTCTTCAGCCTGGTTTGACCATAAGCAATAGTGCCTAAACAAGGTGTGCTTTTTGCCACATAAAACTTGTGTTGTAAGCAGAATAATATTAAGACACTTGACTTGTATTTGGTCACCTTAATGTTGGTTTTTATTTTAATTTTAGTTAATTTTAAAGCTTGAATTGTAATGGAAGTGCGCAAACGAATCTAAATCATTTTAAACTAGTTGTGTGAGAGCATAAATTTTCAAGTTGGACTTTGAAAACCCATGTAAAACCAGTAACTTGTTAGTGCCGTAGTTTCTTGTAAACTTTTTTACTCTTCATGGAAATAAAACCACAAGGAAAAAATCCCACTTCAATAAAAAGAGCTTTTTTAGTACAATGAGCTTTCTTGCCTTTCATTCAAAACTGGCCTGTGAAGCTTCTAATAGCAAGATCAAGGAGGGTTAGGTCTGGCTCAGTGCATTCTGTACTTTAAACATGGTGATTGTGGGAATTACTCTTTTACAAGGGGTAAATCTAATGTTAGTTTCTAACGCTTTTTAGTTCATGAGGACGAATGTTTCATCTGTGGTGATGGCGGTGAACTTCTGATGTGCGACAAGGTAGGCTGTAAAAAGTGCTACCATAAAGGTTGTCTTGGAGGGGACGTGGACACTCGTGGGAAGTGGATCTGTCCGTGGCATTTCTGTGACGACTGTGGCAAGTGGGCAAACATTCTGTGTTCTGAGTGTCCAAACTCTTATTGCAGAGCCCATTCTTCGGGTCAAATTACTGAATTAGCAAATAGTATTTATGTTTGCTGTGACCACGTAGTCACGAGGCACAAGACCTTGCCAAACCACGCTGAGGAGGACCAAAAGGATTATGGCAAAGAAGCCAGCACCAGTGGAACCAGTGGCAAATGTACACGTGTTGGTTTAGAATAGATTTTCTTATCGTTTTAAAATTGAGAGATCATTTTAGCTTGTAGAAAACGCTTTATTTCTATTTTAATAATAAACGAGCAGAGAGGGGTGGGAAGCCAGAAAGCAATCCATGTGAATAGGCCATTTTTAATATTGCATGCATCTACCTGGGCCCTGGTTGTTTGAAAGCTCCATTAATTAACTCCAAGCGGTGAGAACAACCAAGGCAACCAATTTTGGCCGTTGAAAATACCTTTAAATGACATTTTTGAGGAAAATAAAAGTCTAGTAGAAAATTTGAGACCAAGGTCATCTTTGACCGGTAAATAAATTGCCATTAATCCAGAATTGCCTCAATTGGTCTTCAATTTAAAGGGAACGTCCACTAAAACAATTTTTTCCAATGAAAGTTTCCAAAATATATGAATTTCAAAGACGCTTGTTTTGGTTTTCAAATTTCCCGGGCGCCGCCATCTTGAATAATTGCGGAAAAGTTTGGCCTTCTTGTAGTACGAACCTCAGTGCTTTTCGCATTTAAATTAAAACTATTTAGCGTAAGATTAGCATTTGTAAGCAGGTTGTCTGGTGTCACTGCGCATGGAACTACAAATGGCCTATGGGGATGTGGGTGAATTTTCTCACGCTGTTGAAAAAATGTGCTGTGGGATAAATCCGCTTCCAGAGTTAAATCACGGTCAGCGGAATCACTGATGACTTTCTTTTTATCAATGAACATTTTATTGTATTGTCACTTACCAATTGTCGTTGAGTGAAGTTGAATAGGATTGGAAGACTTGATAGCAGATCGTGGAGAGAGTTGCCAGACGAGGGAAAAGGCATTATAACGTCGTCTGGCATCTGCTCAAGAGGCCTTTTGCAACTAACGATCACATGGTACAAAATCCGCCATGCTGGAGGGCAAGCTCATTATTATTCCCCCACTGGGATATTAAAACAAAGGCAAGTCAAGCTTCTCTGGTTCAGGTCTCTTTGTTTTGATGTCCCAGTGGGGGAATAATAATGAGCTTGCCCTTCAGCATGGCGGATTTTGTACCATGTGATCGTTAGTAGCAAAAGGCCTATTATCTGTAATGTACCCTTGTCGAATTTCATTTATTATTCATTCACTGTATTTGCTAAGCTGAATAGAAATACCTCCTATATTACAGTCTCAGCTGTTTTCAAAGCTCAAAGTTCAGATACAAGGAGGCACTCCTTGCCAATTTTTTCGTAGAATGAGGTTTTGTCAACTACCAGCTGAGATTGCCGATCAAAAGCTATATTTTGAATGAATAATAAGGAATCCTGTCTTTGTGATAATTAGAACTCGAGAAACGATTGTCTCACATGGCTTTAGTGGGGAATTATTACATTTTAAACGATTCGTTCACACGCCTTTTGTTTTAGCAGAAGGGCGAGGTATTGGATACATGATAGGTACAATGATAAACCAGAATTTAAAAAAAAGAAGGTTGTTGACAAATTATTTCAGCATTTATACGCAGGCCCTGACCGGTGTTGAGACAGTAGGGTTTGTCAACAAAAATTCTTTTTTCTTCATAAATCTCATACGAGCCCATTTTATTTATATGCAGCGGAAATTAAGAACGTATCGACATAAACTCCCAAACAAGCACATTCTGCCAGTCAATACATGTGTTGTACTGATCTCCTCCACGAGTTCCAAGCTGGACATTAGTGGAGGCAAGGAGTAATCATTTAGGTTTCCTTAGGTTGATAAACATTTTCGTATAGTAAATTTTCAACGATTAAAAACGCGGTGCTTTAATTTCTTTCGATAAACGCGTCTAATTGTTTTTCTCTTTTTTGTGAACGTCGGTAGAAAAAAGGAACGAAGAATTTCCAAGTATAGAAACGAACTTGAACAACTAGTGGCAATTTCACCGCGAGAAAGTTCGTTGAAAAACAGGGGGGGGGGGGGTAAGGGGGTTGTAAGATTGGACTCTGGGCTTGCAGAGTCTAAACGTGTATTTTTATGTAAGATTCTATTTTGTCGAAATTGTAAGGGATGTTCTAGTTTGGAATAACACTTCTGCTTCGTCTTGCTCCTTGTGCTGATCTGTTTGTCAAATAACAACGTCCGTGCTCTGTAATTAAAATTGAATTTGATTCATCTCCGAAGGCTTGTGTCGTGAACCCTTTAAGTTCATGAGGTTTAGCTTTTAATTAAAGAAACTGATGCTGAGGGAGTGAAACAGAAATCGGTTTTTCAACTGAGTTGATGTGGTATAAGAAACGACTACCGTAAAGAAGTTCGAGCGTCGGCTTATGGTTGGAACGTTAGCTTCTGAATTTCTTTATGGTGGTCAATTTACCACATACTCATTTGATATTCACGTTCATCTTTGATAGCAGTTTGGTACCCCTAACAGGTCTACTTAACTAGAAAAAAAATTGCGAAAAGTACTCACCATTTGCAAGCCACGAGAAATCAACTGTGACAACATTACATGATGTTTCGATGACTTCTTTTCATTATTACCAAGTGTGGAGTACTTAAAGTGCTACGGTGACGAAATTTGCATCTTCCCCATCTAAGCCATTTTAGGACATAAACATGTAGTCTTTACGAGAAGAATGGAGTTTATCATTTTCAAATATCTCTTTGTTCCTGAGATACCGTAAATTCCGAAAATTAGTCCCTCCAAATATAAGCACCCCAAAGCGGTAACGCAATATACCCTCCGTTAAATCGCCCCTCCCAATATAAGCCCCGCCGGGAACTTGAACTTTGAAAATTGCCCTCAAATACAAAGTAAAACAAAGCAAAAACAGTAGATTTGGAAACGCAAGTTTCCCTCCGTAGATAAGCCCCTTCGGATATATAAGCCCCTCGACAAATATAAGCCCCGGGGCTTGTATTTTCGGAATGTTGCTGTATTCAAATTTTTAAATGATGCAAATTAGCTAAGTGATGACGCCATAAGCTCAACCAAATTTTGATCAAATATGCTGAAGAAAGATATCTCAGCCAATTTGTATCAGAAATACTTGATTCCTTGCAGTAAGATTCTAGTATATGTTGGTTAATCTGCGATCAGGCGTACTTTTCTTTAGGACACGAACGGGTACGCGGTACACCTGATACCATTCGTATTCTCAGTATTGGACTGGAACTAGCTTGCAATGGAGGCTAATGCGGGGGAATATATTAAAAAGTATTTGCATTTGAAAAGATTCCCCGCATTAGCCTCCATTGCAAGGTAGCTCCAGTGCAATACCGAGAATACGAATATGGTCTATTTCCTACAATTTCTTATCGAGTCGACTGCTCCCCACCTGTCAAAAGTACGGCGGCCTGGAAGGGACATGATACTTTTTTCTAACTCGTGACTTTTTTTTTCAATTCGCGACTTCTTTTTCCTAATCGCGAGTTCTTTTTTCAGCTCGCGACTTTTTTTTCCACCATGCGACTTTTTTCTTTTCAACTAGTCGCAAATATTTTGCAATTCGCGTCTCTTTTTTTTTGTGTTCTTTTTTTTTTTTTCTGGTTTCCTGCTGTCGAGACAATGCTTCCTTGGGCTCCTGTTATCAAGTGCTTAGGACTCAGTGCGTTAAGCTTGAGTATCATCAGTGTTCACAAAACAGGTAACGCCCAAATGGCAAGTTTAACAATTACAGTTATAATTGGTGGAACCTGTTTCCTTCTCCTCCATCCGTTCTCGTGCCAAGATTACTTTCCATCTGCTCTCGAGTCGCCAGACAACCGAGATGATCTCATAGCTATGTATTCGGTCTTGGCCTAGTCTGCACAGATATTTTTTCTTTTCTGGCTCGTTTTCATGGTGTTTGTATTAGTCTACGACAACTCAAGAGAGTTCTTAGGTGCAAAGGTCTTTGTCGAAGGAAGAGATTTACCTGTTTGCATGATGTCAAAAATGCTATGGGAAGCGAAGTCTCTGGTAGTAGCCATTCCATTGGATATCGTCAAATGCACCAAAGGCTTCTAACAGATCACTGCATGGTGGTGAAAAGGGAAACAGTACGAGTCATCAGAAAATACCTTGACCCAGAACTTGTGTTTTTGCCTTCAAGACGGGTATTTCGGAGACGGACAGTATTCCGTTCAGGGTCCAAACTACATGTGGCACCTGGATGGCTTCGACAAAGTAAAACCCTTTGGATTTGCCATTCATAGTGCTATTGATGGTTATAGCCGTCGTATTCGCGGGCTTAAGGTTGGCCAGACTAACAATGACCCAAGGCTAATAGCAAGCTGTTATCTATCCTGTACGCGGCAGATCGGAGGCGCGCCAACTATTTTGCAAGGCGATAGGGGACAGAAAACAGGCACGTCGCAGCTATTCAGCGTTTCCTTCGTCGTACCTCTTGTGATGCTCTCAGTGAAATGAACAGTTTCATGTACGGTCGTTCGGTTTCAAATCAGAGAATTGAGGCTTGGTGGTCATTTTTGCGTAAATAAGACACCGACTGGTGGATTTAATTTTTTAACTGAGAATTGAGAGATTCAGGCCAATTTGACGACAACAATCTACTTCACGTTGACTGTCTCAGGTTTTGTTTCTCTTTATTAAATCAAGATGAATTGACTCGAATTTCACGGCACTGGAATTTGCATAAAATTCGCCCGTCCACAAACGCAGAATTGCCACCAAGGTCGTGCAGATGTCCTATTCTTTCTCCCTCAATCACAAAACACCTTGGATTGTGAAACGGAGGACATTGAAACACAGGTAACCCAGGCTCACTGTGTGTTGGTAAATATAGAGAACATATGAGGCGACGTTTAGGTCTGAAAATTTGCTAGAAAATGGAAATAAAAATCGATAAAACTTACCATGTTGTGAGCTGTTGTTGTCTTTAATACGTACACGAAGTTTAGGGAAAAATGGTCCCCGTTCACCTTCCTTCATAGTATAGTGACAAGGTAGGAGACGGAAGCCAGCTTATGGACTGCGATCGACCCAAAACAAGCACGATTTTTTTCGCGAAAATCGAATCTAGTCGCTAAATAAACACGCCAGGCTCGTGGAACATGAATTTCTCTAAACCGTGAATCCACTGAAGCATCTCCAGGTAGCAACGCGAAGCCACCAGACTCCGTAAAACTTGTAAGTTAATCTGCTAAAATGGGGGCCAGAAAGCGTTGCACTCGCTAAGTGTCCTACTCAAAACGCCTGGTGACGAGTATAATAAGTCGCCCTGGAGGGAGGGGAGTCCCAGATTGCTCAGTGAGTTTTGTTTTTAGCAATGTGACACTCCCCTCCCTCCAGAACTTATTAAACTCGTCACCAGGCGTCTAGAGTCCAGTGCCATTTTGAATTGGACACTTCGATAGTGCAACGCTTTCTGGCCGCCATTTTAGCAGGTTAATTTACAAGTTTTACGGAGTCTGGTGGCTTCGCGTTGCTACCTGGAGATGCTTCAGTGGATTCATGGTTTAGAGAAATTCATGTTCCACGAGTCTGGCGTGTTTATTTAGCGACTGGATTCGATTTTTGCGAAAAAAATCGTGCTTGTTTTGGGTCGATCGGAGTCCATAAGCTGGCTTCCGTCTCCTACCTTGTCACTATATTATGAGGGAAGGTGAACGGGGACCATTTTCCCCGAAACTTCGTGTACGTATTAAAGACAACAACAGCTCACCACATGGTAAGTTTTATCGATTTTTATTTCCATTTTCTAGCAAATGTTCAGACCTAAACTTCGCCTTATATGTTCTCTACACAATGAGCCTGGGTTACCTGTGCTTTTACATCTCAGAATAAATCAAATCGCATCATAAATGCAAATTAATTAAGCCGGTGAAAAACATCTTTGATATTGAAATTATCCAGGAAGGAATGTTAGATAGCAAACAACTCTAATTGGAAGTCTTTGTTTATGATTTGTTTGAGAGTGATCATGAGAAGTTATTTCCAAAGCTCGTGCTTCGTGTTTCATTGGGGTATCCAAACACCTCGAAACAATAAAAGCACTCGGCCTACGGCCTTGTGCTTTCATTTGTTTCTCGGTGTTTGGATACTCCGATGAAACACTCGCTCTCGTTTTGGAAATAGTACTTGACCCACAAGCTATTCAGCTTTAAACATTATCGTGTGAAAAAAAGTTCTCTCAATGAATTCTATTTTCACGAATCTTCATGCATTCCGTGTCATGATGTTTATTCTGGGAAAGGAAAGGAACTGTATTGAAGTGTCTAGTCGTTCTAGCGCTGGAGCACTAATTGGGGACACTGTAAACTGAAATTAACAATTAACGAAATCAAGTCAAATGTTGGTTTTTGAGGAAAGGGGAAACCGGAGTACCCGGAGAAAACCTTTTGAGGACAACCAACAAACTCAACCCAGATATGACGCAGAGTCTGGTAAAAAAAAAAGGAAAGGAACTTTATTTAAGTGTCTATTCTTCTAGCGCTGTACAGCACTAATCGGGGACACTGTAAATTGAAATTAACACGTTAACGCAAATCAAATCAAATTTGGTTTTTGAGGAGAGGCGAAAACCGGAATACCCGTCGCGAGATGCGGAAAAATGTCGCAAACAGTTGTCGCAATGCTCAAAAAAGAAAAAGAAAGAAGTTAGTAGCGACTTGAAAAATTAATATGTCAATAAATAAAGAAAAAAAAACAATGTCCCTTCCAGGCCACAGTGCAAAAATGATGTTATCTTGTGTCTTGCTATAAATGTGAGCCAATCAGATTTCACCGTAAATTACCTGCACGTTGCAATTCAAGCGGAAGAGGACGAAGAACTCTTGCTGGAATGTCTGGGAAGTCAGACTTTATCCATACCATCAAAGCTACTAGTATTTCTGCAAATCCCGCTTGACATTTGATGCGGCTTTTATGTTTAATTAAACCCTCAAGGAACACAGAATTTCGCGATAAGATCGCAGAAAACGCCGAATCCTTTATGGTTTAAGGCACAATCAACAGTACAATAAACTTTACTTAAACCCGAACATTTAAGTCAAAGATGCCAATAAAAGATGCTAATATCTCCGAGGAGAATGCACTTTGAGAAATTGTAGTTTTCCAGGAGCAGCTACTCTACTATTTTGTAAGTGTCACTAAACCATTGTTCAGCGCTTCCGTAAACAATGTCGAATTTCTCTGCCAAGCTCGGCTGATTCCGCGATTGTGGCAGCGCTAAGTTCTATTCGGCTCTTTTTGGATTCACGACTTGTTGCGTCCGAATGTATTCCAAAGGACTTACCACAACTTGAAACATTTTCCAGTCGGTGGAAGTGGAACGATGCATTTTTTTCTAGAATGTTCGGGACTGTAAATCGTGTAAGAAGTACAACTACAATGTCTTCTTTCAGACAAACCATTCTTCGGATGCATTCTCTCTGCTCTTCCTTTAAAGATTTTTGAAAAAAAAATTGAAATCTGTAAACAGATTCTAAACAGCATTCCTGTTCAAGGAAATGTATCATGCCCTCCTTCCCCAAGATGATAAGTAGCGAGGGAGGTCATGATCGCAGGTTAAGATGTGCTCCACAATATGAGCACACCATTTTTTTGTTACCATGGCAACATACTGATATTAAACGCTTTGCAGGCCACCTTTGGCGTTTTATTTTGATATTTGGCAATGGTGCCTGATCTGTATGATCCTGCAAGTATATAAAGATGTTATGTCGCGTTTGTGGCCTTGTGAAATGTTTTTCTGGCTTAAGATCAAAAATATTGAAATCAAGTTGAAGGGGACTGCAGCTGGAAAGAGTGAGTTGCCATGGGAACCAATTTTCAGGTTAAGATGTGCTCCACAATATGAGCACACCATTTTTTTGTTACCATGGCAACATACTGATATTAAACGCTTTGCAGGCCACCTTTGGCGTTTTATTTTGATATTTGGCAATGGTGCCTGATCTGTATGATCCTGCAAGCATATAAAGATGTTATGTCGCGTTTGTGGCCTTGTGAAATGTTTTTCTGGCTTAAGATCAAAAATATTGAAATCAAGTTGAAGGGGACTGCAGCTGGAAAGAGTGAGTTGCCATGGGAACCAATTTTTTATTGTCGTAGGTGCGTTGCCTGCAGAACTACTAGCTCACCAAGTTTCAATTGTCTCTGCTGCAAATTGACCGAGATAGCGCTATTTATATACTTGATGTTATATTGGGTTGAGGGAATGACGTCATCTGTCTTCTCATTTGCATATTTTACACAATATTTAAACTTAAATATCTCCGGAACCAATGCAGATATTTCCAAACGGTAAACGGGGTTTTTAATCTTTCCTGGTATTCTATATGACAAACCTAAAAATTCAAGAGAGAAAATTTTGATCGTAGTAGCACTTAAAAATAATTTTGAGGAATGCCGATGGAAGTAGAGGTGTTCAATTTTGGACGTATTTCCAATAGGGCATTTTCGAATTCTCACGGCTGGACTGGATCTAACGTGAAATGGAAACTAATGTGGTAAATCGTTTCACACACAAATTTATTTGCCCACATTAGCCTCCGTCCGTGAGAATTCGAAAATGGTCTATTGGGAAGGAAACGAACATTCATTCTCGTGCCTCTACTTTTCTCATACTTTCATTTTTTTGTAAGGGTTTGGGTCCAACTTATGTTTGATGATGATGCAATCTCGTATCCACAGAGTCCTCGCTAGCCAAAAGAGCCTGCGGACTCTAGGTGCGAGGTTGAAACGTTGTCTAACGCAGAGTGTTAATTGATATCAATCTTTTTTACAATGTATGGGAACATTCTTTGGTGACACTCGATTCTTGGTCAGTCACTCCAAATTGAACAACTGCGTAGAGGTCTATCCAACCGTTAAATGATGCTCATGTGTTGGAGCGTTAAGTTGCGCGCACAGATCATTTCCTCTCTGTTGTGACGTTTTGCCGGGTTGTGACGCAAAGCATCAGGGAGCTTGAGCCCCGGACTAATTGTTCCTGAAACCCCTTTTACACACCCACGAAGTCGGCACTGCACCATGCAATATTTGGAGTGCCGAGCACCCCTCCAGAGATGTGCTGGGCACCCCTATAATGTCTGGCACGGGGGCCTATTATCCATGCCTTCTGTTTATTCTGTTTACACACGAAAAAGTTACCGTGTCATACCCGAAAAACCTACAGTCTGGGACAAAATTGTTGAAACACTTTACGATACCTTGCCCTCCAACAATGTTCTTTTGACAAATGGACTCAGAGACTCGCGTTAAAACAACATTGTCAGGAGAGAGTAAGCCGCGAAAGCTTCAGATCTGTATATTCCTTTACTGTTCCAACGAATTTTGTCACAGACTGTGTAGGTACGGTACCGAGATTTCGGAGTGCCTTGCCAGATTATTGTGCTAGTGTAAAGCGGGCTTAAACGTCTAAACTAAACATCTCTTGTGAGTCCCCGAATGCGTTTACTAATTCTGGGTCGGTCGGAGTGAAAAAAGACAAAAACGAATCAGGAGCTATCTTAACAAAAGTAGTTTCAAGCTGCATAATTAAAGAGTCGAGAACGGGGCAGAAAAGAAAGCCTTTCGTGTGGAAGAATCGCGTTTATTCTGGCTTTGAAGTTAAACTGAAATTAAAATCTGTACTGCCAAAAGAAACCAATATATTTCAAATTAAAAGTTAACAAAGGGACAAGCTAGTAGCAGCAGTCTCAATTTGGTAGTGCCGAGTCAAGACAAGTTAAACGGGAAAAACAGCTCACTTTCGGCTGACGTCCGTGGTTCAGTCGAAAACGTACATCTCGTGCTTGATTAAGGTATCTTATCCTCCGCGCATTTCCTCGTAAGCAGGGGCGGATTTAGGCCCCCTCTGTTTTTTTCCCTTATTTAAAGAGCTTCCGTAACTAATCGAATTCCAAGTGGTACAGTGTGCATCAGGCGGTTTCACTTTAGATGATGATTAGTTCAGTTTCAGAGCTTTTTTTATTTCAAATACATTTTGCCTTGATAGGTGTACATCACGTAGAAAAACTGAATATATAAAGGCCTGGCCAAATGCTTGCAACATTGTTGGGCACAACATGTTGCATACGTTTGGCCACCCTGTTGCGATATGTTGCAACATGTTGGATGACGTTGGATCAAATTTTTCGTGCAACATTTTGGATGTTGCATGATGTTTTACTCGTTTGGCCACGTTCACGCAACATTTTTGCGCTAAGGCATGCGCGTCAGGTCCACCTCTTGCGCGCCAGGGCCATGGGGCACATGAAAATGTTGCGTGCGTTTGGCCACTCCGTTCAGCACATGTCGCAACATCATGCAACAATGTTGCAAGATGTTGCTTTGAAATGTTGCGAGCGTTTGGCCAGGCCTTAATGCGTGTCAAATATGAAAAATTATGACAAAAAGCTCATTGCTTTTCAAAACTCCGAGCGACACGTTAATTAAACAGGCGTTGTTCTATTTTATGAAATGACGAGGAAGACTGGACACAAATGATTTTTCGGTCAGAGGGCATTGGGGGGGGGGAGGGGTGGGGGCGCTCTCGCTGCAATTTCTTCGGGCCGCTCTTTCGGGAATTTCTGGATCCGCCCCTGGTAAGCACGCGCAAATAACGTTATTCGCCTTGCGCGCGCTCGTTGATACGACTCAACTGTGATGCGAGCAAACAATCTTTCGATTGCGTATCGACGTATAACCAACGTATCTTCGACAAAACCAGGGAGAGCGACGCAATGAGCCATTTTCCGCAGCATTCTTATTTTGGTCAGTATTACTTTAATCCACAGTGGGTCCAGACGGTGGGAAGCGGTTCGCCGTCCGTTGTGTATAATAATGTGGTTAACTTCACAGTGGCGCCTGATGGCACGCATTATTTTCATCAGACCTACAGTGGCCAGTTTATTGCGCCGTCCAGTCCAACGGTTGATATGAAAATGGTAAGATACCTTGTAGTATAGTAGTAGTAGTGGTAGTAGTAGTAGTAGTCTCTCACGAGCATCTTCCGGCATTTTGTGCGTTGCAATTGGACGTGCATTAAGAAAAACCTCTCCTAGCAGAGTAGAGAGCCAACAAACAACCTGCGTATGCTGTTGAATCTGGCCATCGAACTGTGGCCTCTTTGGTGGCAGGCGACCCCACTGCGCCAAACCTGGAAACTGTTTCGGGACTGAAGGCTCATCTGACGAAGTTAATATATGAAAACCATATATATTTCAACTGCGGAGAGAATCAAGTTAGGATGCTGATGATCGCAGTTATTAGTTAACGTTACTTGAGCAGTAACAACAGGAAAGCCTGAAAAATTCAAGTCTGAAGTTTTCAGGCTTTCCTTTCGTTACTGCTCAAGTAACGTTAATTAATAACTGCGATCATCAGCATCTTTAACTTGCACTGGAAGGCTCATAGTGGGAGATTTATATGATCCTTATACTTGCGTTCTCGTACTCTTAAATTGATGATAACACTTACTTTCTTACTACTTACTACCTTTACTTTCCGTTTAAAAATCCATCCAAGAGCGTGGCAGCTCCATCTTACGCTGAGGTAGTCAAACCCCGTACAGAGAAAGCCTCTTCAGCGAGTAGCTTTGGTAGCAAAGAATCCAGGGAGAGACGACAGAACGCGGGGCAAGGTGAAAGAAGCAAAACGGTAAAAGACGCTGTTGTGGAAGAAGAAGAAAATTCTTCTGATGAAGATGTCTGGGCTACTGAAGACGAAGAGTATTATGGCAACGAGTCAGACAGTTCACAAGAAGAGGGTTATGTCGGCCGTTTGGTAAGTCTTCCTTGCGAGTATGAAACACTTTGATCTGCGTCAGTTCAGTACAATGCCTCGTTTGTTGAAATAACGATAAAATAGACGCTTCTCCAAAATTGCGGCCGAAAATTTAAATAAGTTGCAAATAAAAACTTATACCAGCACTAGAAAGAACAAATTTACTTTAGTAACCCTGCAAAGTTTCTGAATCAGCGTATTAGGTGCTATATCACATATCAGCTGAGAAAATGTGAGTTGTAAAATGAACAATCTTACTACAGACGTTTGTATGACTGGATGTATGGCGTATACAAACGTCTGTAAATTTTTCATTTTTCAACTTACATTGTCTCAGCTGATATAGCACCTAACACGTACGCTTAAACTCTTCAATTTGTAATCATTCAAATGCGTTGCCGCCATTTTGGAGAAGGGTCTATTTGCCCTATCCAAGCTCAGCTGTTTTTTATCATCCGAAAACCGATTGGCAAAAGGTGCACCGTCGGTTTCCATGGTACCAGCCTCCGCTCTGAGACAATAGGCCCCGTCTCACATTCCTTTAATAGGGAACTCAAGCAAGCGTGCCAGGACAGAGATGTCCCCGAGATTTTTATACTAATCATCTGTAATATTAATTGGGAAATGATACTTAGCAATGTAAATGTCGTTGTGTGAAGACAAGTTAAGAAAATAGGTCACTTCTGGTTGTCGTCCGCGTCTCAAAAACGCGCGTGCTTAAGATCCCTAATGAATCACTCACAGCTGACCGAAGTACCTACGAAAAATAAAATAACTTTACATCTATAAACCGTAGGCCCGGTCTCACTCAGCAACCCTTCAATGTTCACTTAAGGACGGTGCCTACAAATTCAAAGGTATTTTTGCGCGGTTTACTGGCTATACGGGAAAAGCAGATCTTAACAAGTGTTATTGAAATCCAAAAAGAAAATTGGGGGTAACCACGCATTTTTCGAAGATAATTAATCAACAATATTTATAGAAAGCTTTAAAATACAAAGCAATGTGTGGCGTTCTTTTCCAAATTCAAGCTTAATTATCTCTGAAAATTGCGTGGTTACCCCCAATTTCCTTTTTGGATACCAAGAGCACTTGCTAAGTTCTGCTTTCTTCCCATAGTTTTGAACTGCGCAAAAATATCCCTGTGTTAATAAGCACCGCCGATAGGAAATCCGAGTATCTCACGTTGCGCAGAACGTATGCGCAATAACAATAGTAGGCATAGCAAAACAACCCACGCACTATTCGCAAAGAATAGGGCATGGAGTTCCCGGTATTGTACGTGGTCTGTCCTCTGTGGTACAGCTAGAGGATCATAGATGTCTCCTTTTCTAAATAAAGTTATAAAACTCATTAATAATTCATAATCGATTTTCGCCGTTAAAATGTCTTGAATCACTTAAATGCCGACGTTTAGTACATCACATACAATATTCGCGTCAGATCTGTATCACATTAACAAACTCTCGGCTTTGCCTCCAACTCGAGTTTGCAAATGTAGTACAAATCCTCTGGTGCAACACTTCGGCTGGACCAAAGATATTTGTTAGACGGTCCTAATCCTTATCGTTATTTACTACTGCACCAAGAATAATCACTTTTCCCTTTCAGAGACTTAACAGAAGACCAAGGCGTCATCGAGTACATTATTATGGGAGCAGGGAACATTCTCCAAGGTCTCCGCGAAGAGATACGGACGCGCGGTCAACTATTGTGTCCCTTGTACCAAAAGAGTTCCAGCTTTTTGACTAACAAATAGAGTTGAATTCAGAGCAGGAATACAGCGCCAACTTTCAGCTTAATTTTGAGTTGATTAGTTCCACAAGAGATTTGTGTCGAAAATATTGTCACAGAAAATAAGCCTCGTTTCAGCTCTTCTTTTCCTGTCCGAGAAACAGTTTTCAGTATTGTTAAATCATGTGTAAAAATTACGACATGAAATTAAACAAAATGACTGCGCGTTTCAAAAAATTACTGGTTAAATTTATTGTTTATTGTTGTCATAAGACGACATTCGAATTTGTGTAACAGAATTTAATTTAATTTTAAGGTGGCTCAAACCAGTTTCAACACTTTAAAGAGACCTTGTTATTAAGAATTGACGTCGCTACAACACTGTATCACCTAACAGTAATGTTATGGCACCATGTGAGACACCAATCATTGCTGAACAAGGTCCAGTCATTTTTGTGACGTAAAAAGTTACCATGGCAACAGGAAAACCTTTCAAAAACACCCTACTTTAGTTGCTCATATCTGAAAAACGAACTCGGTGACCTCAATTTTTTATTGCACAAAAGCGATCAGCAGGCCAAGTTGAAACTCTCTGCAAAGTTTACAGTGGATTTCACAAAACGTTTGACAGGGGGTTTGCGAACTTCGTCGTAAATTCATTACGTAACTGTCAATCAAATGCAAAACTTTGAAGTAATTTTCAACCTATTGCTCTCGTTTGTGTTTTGAAATGAGTGCTTTCACCGTGGAAGGAAAGGCAATTCCAATTTTTGTTGGGCAGAAAATTATTGAAAGCTGGTTAGAATGGAAAGGACCATCTCAAATAGGACAGGAAATGAGACTTCCAAAACAAACCATTGCCAAAATTGTTGATATTTCGTTCGCAGAGGGAATATCGAAGACAACAAATGAAGAAATACCACTCGGGCAGCTCATGCTGAAAGATGTGAATATTTATATGGAGTGTTGTAAAACTACCAAGCACAGCATTTACAGCAGTGAAATCCAAAACAAACTGGCAGAGAATAACGTTTTATTGTTCGCCTGAAAATGACCGGTCGCGTGCATCGATCAACCGCAGCTTAATGCAAGATCTTAAACAGGAATTGTTAAAATCTGACCTTGTAATGGAACTTAAACAGTGTATAATTAATAATAAGTGCATCGATTGAAAATCTGTGCAGAAAACTCCGATCTGGTAACACAATTAGAATTCGGAAATGTTGAGAGTATTTACAAGCCCCAACAATGCAGTTACCCATGACATGGTTTTGTATGTTTATGAGTTTCTAAATTTGCGATAGTTTACTAACACTTTGAAAGAACTGAAACTGACAGTCTCCAAAATCCAGCAAAAATATGATAATAACTTGCAACCTTTTTCTTCAATCCACATTTGTGTTCAAGATTGTTTTTACAAACAACACTGATCCAGTTAGGACAGAATACTGTCGCCAGCCTTTAGTATGTTAATGTTTGTAACCACGCCGATCGTTTGCCTTGTAAATACTTTTGCTAATGTCTTTCAATCCCTCAACATAACATTGATTTCAGCTGTGATTTGTGTGTTAATTTTTTGTAACATACAAATCCTTTCCCGAAAAACGTCGCGCTTGCGTGCGCATTGTTCGTCAATTAACAAATTGTTTCCCAAATGAAATGGTCCGTTCGTGACTCAAACCAAAGGATTTTCCATGTCGTGAGGAGATTAATTAAAACAAGGAGATTTCAAGTTACAACCACAGTTAACAATAGATCGTTTTCACGTGACGTCATCATTTTCTAAAATCCAAAACTAAAGATCCACGAAAGTTTTTATCCTCATCAGGCATAAGAGGGGGTAAATTTGTATCCATTTGCAATTTTAAAGCTCAATAGCGTGCTTCGTTTGGAAACCAGAGCATTTTGAATTTCTGAGTTATAGAGGTGCGTGACACGAGGCGACGATCAAGTTTATTGAGAAATATATATTTATCTCATGGTTTTGAGCCTTTTTAGAATTTAAAGCATTAGGAAAAGTGCTTAAGTAAATAGCTGTCTGTTCAGTACAGATGATCACTCGCCTAGATAGCCAAAGTAAGTAACAGATGTTGGCACTATTTTCCGGCCGCCATATTGGTGCACCACAGATGTGCACCAACATGGCGTTTTCGTACTGGGCTCTGTAAATTTCTGCGAAACATTTCGACGAATATCTGAAGTTTGGGGCAACGCACGGGCCTAAAACTTGGAGAAGTGTCTTCTTCATTTATCTTCTACAACATCACGAAGTCTTGACTTTTTCCACTGGATGGTTTTCGATTTATTTTTTTATTGCGTGACAGTGAAAACGATCTATAAGCAGCTATCACAAATGAGATATGACCGATTTGAACTCTACAGAAGAAGTGAACCACAAATTTCATATTCTCGGAATCGATGACGTTTTTTTAAGCTGCTGAAGCTTGCAACCAAATACTGCTTTGTTTACAAACGTTATCATTCGAATTGATCATGATCAATGCAGCACCGATGCTGAGAGCAAAGCCTGACCTGACTTGACTGTAAATTAAGGTGACGAGTGTCGAGTGCTTCCGAGTGCGTCATTATCAAGAGCCTAAGGGATTACGTGACGTAATTGCAACAACCAAATCACTCTTGATCACAACACCTCTCAAAACACGATTCAAGCTACACCAGCGAGAAGCAACTAAACTAAAGAAAGTAAAAAGGAAGGTGAGCAGAACTTTCTTAAATTAAAGCGGCTTGTTTGCTGCGTAAACCGAAACAACTTGGTATTTTTTACTGTTTTGACATCAGGATAAAGTTGCACAACTTTTTCAGGTGTCACACACGACTTAACAAAGAGAGCCTTTCGACACAAACGAGAAATGAAACTTTGCTTTAATTGAGCTAAAGCCATCTAGAAATGTATAGTCAGTCATTATCAATCTTTCAATAAGTGTGTACAATCGCAATGGAAACGTGAGACGAGTTCAAATTACTAAAAATTGACGTGAAAATTTTACATTGTAATTATACAACTTAAGTTATTTATCAAAATAACTAATTTGTGAAAGATAAAAGATTTTTTTTAAAAACAATGCGATGAAAAGAATCTTACTTGTATGCAAAAAAATTAGGGCAGGTCACCAGGCTAGGTTTCGAGATATTGCTCAACAAAATGGCTCCAGATTTTTATGATTTAGTCACATTCTTAGGTCACCCTGACCCGAGCATCCCGCTCACATGCGCGTTCAGCCGGGAACCCTTTCGAACCTCATTAAAATTCGAGAGCTGAAATGACTGCGGTATATTAAAAAAAAGAACTTCTAAAAACTAATTAAAGCAAAACAAACTCAATTTACACTAAAGAAAACGAGGTAAATTTTTCAGAAAGTGCAACAGAATTTTGCGTTTGCGTTGTCTCACGTACCTGTCAAGCACGATTGTCATGCGTAGGATTGACGTCATATTAAGAGCAGTAAAGACGATTCAGGTAACAAAGAGAGGCCCTTCTCACTCGTTAAGAAAAACAAATATTTAAATTACTATTCAAACGTATTCATTGTGATCCTTCGCACCCCAACCTATACCTTCGCCTCTCCCACGCTACACAATCAATTTTAGGCCCTAATTTTGCATTAATCGGCTCTTGATTATTCTTCATGTCCGTCACTTATTTTCGTCTTTGGCCAATAAAGCTTGATTAGAAAGACAACGCAAACTGCAGTGACAAACATGAGGCTAAACAAGCGCATAACTGAAATAATTTTTTACGCTGGATTACCGAGAACACCCGTCCACTTGCATTTTAATATATATCTATATATTGTGCAAAGGCAAACAATAGCTAATTCAGGTGTCCCTGTCTAGGAGAGTTCGAAATTAGACTAATCAAATGGTTCACTACTGCTCAGAAAAAGTAATATCTGAAAAGAGTATTCCGAAAAAAACAAATATTAACTCTTAACGTTTTAACAATGTAAAATTCATTACAGTCCCAGAAACTAGCTCTATAGATAACTTTGGACCTAAGAGATCGAGCTAATCTGTCCTTATACGGGAAAAAAGACTTCATGTTACGTAACAATTTATTTCAGTTGTGCGCTTGTTTAGCCTTATGTTTGTCACGGCAATTTTGCGTTCTCTTCCGTCACTTATTGCTTTAAAGATGGCGTCTACTAAGATGTATCCGTTCAACTGCGCTAATTATCTCGATATCTTAAATAATTTCGAAACTTCTGCGGTAGGCATCCATTTGCAAATTATGTGGGTTACCACTGGTATGTGCAGGAGTTATGGGCTCCTGGTAATGTGCGATGATTGGCTAAAAGAAGTCACGCCGCATTTAATTCACAGACAGTTACGACACGGTCACTCGCGTTCTCCAGCACTTACCGTCCGTTGTACGTATTTCCACTGCGTCATGACAGATGCAGCTGATTTTCTGTGTCTATAAGAGCGTAATTTTTTTCAGTGCTATCTTTTTCAGTCCCATGTAATCCATTTTTGGAAGTGGGCCCCCGAAAGAATGCAAAAACTGTGACCAGGATGGGAAGTGAACACAAGACCTTCAGAAAATAACGTATCGAGTACCCACGTAGCATATATAGAACGTTTTCAACCAACCTCTAGGGACACCAATAAAAATAGAGAAATGTACGACTTCTGGAGGACGAACAAAAGAAGCTAATGAGAGATCTTTTGTTTTCGTCCACCAACATGAAGGCGATGACGTCACGTGAAAACCTCTTATAGGACATTTCATTCACCTTAAACTTGAAGTGCAATCGATCACCTCTTAGCTGGCTTGATAGCTCAGTTGGCAGAGCCAGTGCAGCGTAATCCAGCGCAAGGCGGTCATGGCTTCAAATCCCTTTCAAGTCTGGAATTTTTCAGGCTTGCTTGCAGTTTCTTATCTAACTGCGATAAACTTTCTATAACGTTCGTTTCATATTCATTTCGCAGATCAAATATATGACATAAATTAATCATTATTCCGCCTTTAATTTCTTGCCCTCCTTTAGCATTCTTCAAGCGTGGACTTATTGAGTCGCTCAGTTATTCATAACGATGCCGCGACACAACCTTCCCTTGTGGAGACGCCTGCTAACAGTGGAACCCGTTTTATTTTTCTACGCATACGGATTTTTGTCTGCCTTTCCTCTGTATCGGCAATACGTGTACAGTGTTCTTAGCGAACAAAACGGTTTTCCTTATAAAGAGGTTACTGCAGTAGACGATGGATTTGGATGCCAAGAAAGTATCATTGCCCAAAACGATACTTTAAAGCAACTCGAAAAAGAGGTGAGATAATATGACTTACCTACGAACACAAATACCTTCAACTAAGAGTAGTCTTGAATATGCTGATGATAGAAGTGCTTAATAAAAGTACAATATATACGCAACTGAGGACTAACGTGCGCAGTTTCACGCGCGCGGGATCAAGGGTTGGTAACCATACATTTCGCCATTCGCTGGACGAATTATGTGTCTCTCATGTTATTCGTCAAGTCTAAAGACGGGACGAACTATATAAGACGCATAATCCGTCTGAGACGAACTTGGCAAACAGTCTTTGAAATGTTAAATTCCCTTGGCAGGGACAAAACATATACGTATGTCAGGCTAGCCACGAAAGTATGCAATGAATAAATGCATGCAATTTAAATCTGTTAAATTCGTCAATTATAAAGACGGGCGCAAGATGCATAATGCGTCTGGCGAACTATCTAGTTAACTGCGTCTTCGAAAACGTGCTAAAGTGAATAGTTCGTCCAGACGCATTATGCGTGCATTATGCGTCTTGTGCCCGTCTTTATACCAGACGAACTTAACAGACCCAGAAATAAACGTTTGCCCAAGTTCGTCCCAGACGAATTATGCATCTCTAAGATAAAGGTGGCCATTGCATCGCCGCTGTTCGGCACATAATACGCGCACTGATCCCACCAGCTTTGCAGGCTCAATTAATCTTATATAATCTTAGGTACAGAGCCAAGCCACAAGAATGGATCTTGCACTGGTTTTCTTTGAGACGATCCCCTCTATTCTTCTGGCACCGTTTTGGGGAGGGTGGTCAGACAAGTCTGGACGGAGAAAGCCCGCACTAATCTTCCCTCCGATTGGAGCTATGCTGGGGACCTCAGTAATACTTACCGTCATGCACCTCAAGTTGCCTTTGTATGTGATGTTCGTGGGCTCAGCTATCAGCGGCTTGTCGGGATTTTTAACGTTGCTTACAATAGCTGTCATGTCGTATATTGCTGATACAACAGAGAAGACCTCGATTGCATTTAGAATGGGTAAGGAGAGACTTAAAATCTTATTTTTGGAAAAGAACTCAGGCACAAAGTCAGTTAACTCTGTTTAAAATATAAGTGCTACACGGCCAACGTTTGTATAAACGTAACCTTTCCTTGTTACTGTGGAGGAGCTTTGCCATTAGTGGAAATATGGTGACATGAATTTGTGGCTTAATTAATGGAATGAGAGGCGTTCATCGATTCCGAGAGGAGAGTGTACCTAGTTGAAAGATGAATTTTTGTTCGAGATTTTTGCGGCTTTCTCATGTTGTAATGGAGGAGATTAGGAAGATTAAAATGGCGCGCAACTGGCTTTGACGCATCTGTGTCGTTTTTTCTACATCTCGTAGGTGTTTGCGAAAGGGGTCCGCCAATCTTCTCCCTCTTTCGCCCATGTAGATCTTCTTACATAGCGCGCAGGTTATAATTATGCAACAGATGACATTTACGGAGATGCACGTAAAGTGGTCAGTGATTTTAACCGATCGATTCGGTCCTGAGATGTAACATTTTAGAAATAAAAGGACAAGTTTTGCATCATGTGCGTGTTCATTTCAAAGTTCCCGGTTTGTTGTCAGACTTAAATGTGCTCCTAACTAGCAAGTTACCTATGTTTTTGTCGCGTTTGTATTAAATAGGTGGTGATAGTGGAAATAGATGTTTAGTTTCGAGATCATTGAGGAGAATTTTAAAGTTTTTGAGAATGACATTTTTGACTGCAAGGTTTTGTAGATGGTCGGTGAGGGTGAATGGAATTCTGTTGGTTTCTTCGTTCTGTGACGTTAGGCCGTGTGGTGTGCGGCCCCTCCGGGGAAGTTTACCCCCAACGTATCCCTGCGTGTCGTTAGAGGCGGCTAAAAGCGTTGATGCTGAAGGCTAACCTAGTCCTCTTCATCGTCAAAAAGCCTGGTTCCTACAACCTCGTGAGGTCGACTGCTGGCACCGTTGAGACCCCCCATGAGTGCCTCAGCCGAGCAGAGAGAGACGTTTGGCACGATGTTTGCCTGTGGTGACAGCGGAGTCAAGGTAGCCACGTTTTTTTGAAAAACTGGCACATTTCCTCGCAATTGCTGTTAAAGTCGAAGTTACCACTACAGAGGTGCCCCAGTCTAAGAAATTGAGAGAATGGAAAGGCATTCTTTACGTTTTATGCATGAGAGGACGAATGCAGCAAATAGTTATGGGAATCTGTTGGTTTGTAGTGTACACCAGTAGTTAAACCGTTGCCGTTGACTAAAAGTTTAATGTCGAGGAAAGCTAGTGAATTTCTGGAAACTTCCTAAGTGTATTTTAGAGCCGAGTAGAAAGAATTGGCTGCAGTAATGAATTGGTTGAGTTCCTCTCTGCCGCACCGACGCAGTCATCGATGAAACGTTTGTAAAGATCAGGTTTTGGTCCGTTGTAGTTGGAGAAAAATCCATTTTCGATATAGCCTACGTAAAGTTTGGCGTAGCTATTGTAGGTGATTTGACTAAGGGTGTCATGATTTTGTCTAAATAGCTCGAGCTAAGTTCTGTTGGGCAACTACATGTTTACTATAGCCAGGCTCAATTGACCACTCCCCTTCAAGGGTTTTTCTGGGTAAACCGACATAAAAATCCTAGCTGCCAGAAGAAAGATTTGATCTGAGTTGGTTGTTTACGAGTGCAGCTGACGGATGAAACCAAGGATTATCAGAACAAGTTGAACGTCATCCAGTTGTCGTGTTAGGAAAAAACTAGGAATCTCAATATTTTTAGTTTGGAGCCATAACCAATACGGATCATGTGAAATCACAAGTATATAACGAAACCAACGACCGAAATGAACAAGACAACGAGTTCTAACGACTAAAAGAGTTCTTTGTACATGTGATCATTCTGAGCATACGGCATAAGGCACAAACTGATTGACCCGACTACAGGCTAAAGTGTTCAGTTAGCACGTTGTCTTTCCCAACCTCGTTACCAGGGCTTTTTCTCCAAAAGAAGTGTGGGAACCCAACCGAGGCCTTGGAAATAAGCACATATAAATAATGTTAAAAATTGCGAGTCAAACGTTGCTCCAAACGTTTAACAAGTTGCTTATCAACATAAGCCACTTCATTCACATAAAAAGTTTTCAACAAAATTGTACTGGATATCCTCCGCAAAGGTGGAAATTAATTTGTTGGCTCGAAAAATTTACTTAAGTTGCCCAAGAGTTAAGGAACCAAA
>NC_090885.1:74837349-74844849 GCF_036669925.1 Montipora capricornis | reverse complement strand
GCTTCGAATATTTTGTGGCTGGACTTACTGAAGCCAGTGAAATTTAATTATTAGCATCTGAGAGAAACAGTCGTGTCGGGAGACCACAGGGAAATGAAAATTTTATTTGCATAATTAATGTTAATTCCTTGACGGCTTGATAAAGACAGTTAATACGATTGCGAACAGCCTACTACGTACAAGGGTGCTATTAACTAATAAAAGCGGCATGAATGCGCAGAAGTTTGTCTGCTACGGCTTTCATTCGCGCGTCTTTCAACGCTTTCGCTCCGCGAATGTGTTTTTGAAGTTTGTCAACACGAAGGAGGTGTGACTGTGATTTGACCTGGCAGTCATGTCGGGACCCAGGGGAATAAAGAAATTTTGCGGTTGACAAAACTACGGTCTGCCACCCCGGTAAGGCTCAGTTTGTTACTTTAAGTACCAACTGAATTCTTCGACGAAAATGGGCGGGGCAGCAACAAAAAGTGGGTGTGGCGACGATATAAAAATTTGAGCCCATTCCACAGTTCGGTGATTTTCGTAGTAGCCACGAAAATATGGAGTGAAGTATCTTTCACAATTCAAACGAGCTGATAAAGGCAAATTAAACCTCTGAAAGAAAGATTTGAGTTTACGTTTTGAGCGTTCATTTTCCTATCTATTTCCATAGGTTTTTTGTTGGTAAGTTATGAGAATTTGGTGTTATATCAAGATCCCAGCCCCTGAGCTGATATTCTTCATCCTCAATACCTCCCCAACTGACATTTCATTGACATTGTGAGGAGAATTTACATACTGATCAAAGGGTTACTCGTTTGATGGAACCAATTTTTCATCACTATATATGAAGTCGACAGAGACAGTAACAGAAAGAGACATTGGAAAAACTTTAAAAATTCCAACCGAAGTCCGATTATTTGAGAAAATAAATTCGCCATTTGCAGAAGAAAGTCGGGAAGGAGGGGGCTGGGTTTATTGCGTTCCCACATCTGCAAAGTTGCAGGATCAATTTCGGCCATGAAATTCATGTGTGCTGAGTTTCTCTGAGAGTGGCCCTACTTCGAACACCAAAGCCCGCGTTCCGTTTCGTAAACTTTCGTTGCCATTTTTCACGGTCGATACCATTCTTAGTAACCAAGCATTTTTATTCGGTTAGCTTTCAATAAATTGTTAGGGTTAGTTTCACTCAAATACTTTAAAATTACAAACTTAACAGTAAAAAATGTTCTAAGTGTCGTCCAAATGACAACGACCGTTTATGAAACGGAAAGTTGCCTCGCCGGCGCTCCGGTTTTTCTTTCTGATGAAAGTTAATTAACTTCGTTTTAATTGCAGCTGGCTGGGGTAGTGATGTGTCTCAAGCTCGTTTATGTATACCGTATAGCGCAGCTGAGTTTCCACCGGGGTGGATGCTTTCGGCCCTATCTTGCATAGAGCTGCCCCTTCGTAACAATAAAAGAAAGCTGGTTCAATGTTAACTCTGTGTGGCAATAACGACGTCTCTTTGGTTTTCAGCGGCATAAATATTCCCTCTCCAACCCAAGACGGAGCAGAGAAAATGCGAGCCAACAGTGATCAAGAAAATGGCATCGAACAGAAGACAGAGCCCCGAGAGAGTAAAAATACCCTTGTGGTTAACAACAGTTCAAAATGTAGCTTAGAAATGGACGAGAGTCCAGAGCATGTTAAATATGATGAGTTTGCTGGCTCAACAAAACTCTAGAGCAGCGATTTCAATAAGCTTTAGTTATATGTTGTTGGTAAAATTGGTCTCAGATTAAGCTCGTTCTTTTCTAGGTGAAAAGGGATTTAACTCGCGAACCAATTTTACATATATCTAATTAAACAATAGAGTGTTTCTGTCGAGGAACTATCGGCTGATAGTTTCCCCGCGGAAATTTGATGTTCTTAAAAAGAAATATTTGCCCGAGAAGCGAAGCTTCGAGGGCAAATATGCTAGTTTTAAGAACATCAAATTTCCAAGGGGCAACTATCAGACCGATAGTTCCGAGACATAAACACTCTATTGTCTTTATTGTTCACTACTAAATTTTCTTCCGCGCGCCAGCTCAAAAATCATGTTGAATTATTTTCAACTTTATTAGACGAAAGCCGTGTCAGCCAATGTAAAATTTGAAAAAGAAAACAAACAAAAACCCTCTTAATACAATTTCGATTGTTTATTTTCCATAAGGCCGCTTGTTTACAGAGGTATTTTCACGAACGAGTACTATGCATCCGGGTATTTTCCGCGAACGGGCACTATGGGCTGATAGTAACCTGCGATCAGGCCCATTTTTAGCTTCGCCCATATGTTCTCTTATGTCGTCGCTCGCTAAAATTGGGCCTGACCAAAAGTCTCTCAAGAATTCCGGACGGTCGGCCAAAATTTGGCCGACCAAACTCGTGATCTGATTGGCTGTTGAAACGCCGGAAGTGAAAGTGCCATCGTGATTGCGCGGAGCGCTCGCGAAGTTCTCGAGACTAACCGCCATAAGTGTACGAAAAAATTTGCTCCCTTTTTTTCTTACAATGCCGTGGACGGTGCAACTTGATTTTATTTGTATCATGGAGATATGCCATCTGAAACATCTCATAACTTGTCCAGAATCGGGTTTGAATCTCTGGAAAGAGTGAAATTAGCGATTCCGTTGTCGAGCTCTGTGGCCATGTGGTTGAAAGTACTTTGGCACAAACTTCCCTGATGTTTTGAAAGCTAAATAGCTGGTTCTTTCAAATGGCAATGAAAGCCGATGCATATTGGTTTCCAGGATGAGACAAGGGACATATATATCAACAGGAGGAGATGCTGATTAAATCGCAAGTTACACGAATGCATGTTTTGAATATCTGTGTATGAAACGCCTTTATTTATTTACTGTACATGACACGGTTTGTTTGCACACTTCATAATATTTCCATTTGATTTAACTTAAAACTCGCACTCCAGAAACTAAAATGGCCTGTTTCCAGAGAGATCAATTGTACAACAATAAAAGAAACTTTGCGAGTCCATTTTACTGTTCGTACTCCATCAAAAAATTAACAGCCAAACATATCATGATTTTACAGCGCGCAATTTTAGAAATACGCTGCAACTGAAGATATTACCCAGAAAAATCACCAAAGAAACCTTCATGGGCAAACACGTTAAAGGAATAATGTATTTCTCTTTTTTTTTTCTTTAAAAATCTATTGCCAAACCGTCCAACGACAAAATGCTAGGTTATGTCAAGCTTAAAAGATTGCATATTTAGTGAAGTTCGGAGGGAGAATTACACCGGCCTTTGCCGCAATATAGTCGTCGAAAACATTCCCCATGCTTTAAATGTGTTTTTCTCAAATTAAAGCCAACGGTAACTTTCGAATTCGTTTATAATATTCTTCCCACGGTAATTAACTCTGGTCAAAACAAAATAGCGTGAATCTGCCGTCCACGCGTGTATTGGTGTAATGGAAGTAAATTTGATTGGCCGATGAAGGACATGTCAATCAATCAAAAAAAGTGGGCGGAAGGAATTTCTAAGAGGAATTTGGTCAGGCTCTATTTTTCGTTTCGCCAACACCACGTCATTACGTACCACGCGAAACTAAAATAGAGCCTGATCGCAGGTTAGGCTGATAGTGTCTCTCCGCGGACGAACACTATCGCATCAGGTGATCGAATTAAACCAATAAGAATCGGAGAAAATTTAGTGGTGAACTATAACACATGATATCTTGTAGGATTTAATTATAGGGACCGCCTTCTAAATTTATCTACTTACCGCGACGTTACCAATTTTACATCTGTTCTTGTAAATAATACAGTAATATATCCGGAGCCTATTAACTCCAATACTAGTTTTCACAGATTAAGCTATTTTTAGACAAGTTCTTAAACAAGATTTGGCGTTTACTAGTGACTATTCTCAATCCCATAGGTATTAATTTCTTACGCAAGACTTGTGGTTAGCTGGAAAGGTCTGGTTTCGCGGGAAAATCAATCTAAAAATAACTCGGTGTGTAAAAACGCTCTTGAATATGTATATTGACAAATTGTTTCTTTAAGGAGGCTCGAAAGGGTTTTTCACATGTAACAGTGGAAAAGGGTTAAAACACTGTCGATTCTTTCGGTAGGGGAATGTTTTGATATTTGTACAATAATATTGCAAGGCATTTTTCCAAGAGACCCAAATTGTTGCCATGGTAACGGTACAACACTGCAAAACGGCTCTCTAAAACTTGGAAGATATCTTAAAACTAATTCGGTGACCTGGTATTTTTTAAAACTTCGAAAACCTTACTAAATTCCCAGTTTTTAATACCTGGTATCAGGAAGAACTTCCCTGCTGGAAGAAACAGAAATAAAACACAAATCGCGGTGAAGCAACGCATTTTTAAAAACTTGACGTTTCGTATACTACAACGTACATTTTGAGAAGTAACCGTTATGACTTTGAAAAGTATTTCTTTAAAATTGTTTTTAAAAAGGTCAGCACCAAGCTAAGTTTGGAGATATTGATCTTACAAAATTAATTTCGGTTTTCCGGACAGCAGCTGACTCGAGTAGCTTACGTGTTGCATTCGTGGCCCATTCACAGCTTGACTGACATTGTATTTCATATTATTTACACGGTTGCATTCTTTCGCCTAGTCACTTTGTTTTATTATTTCACGTCTTTTTTGACTAAATACAATTTTAATTGTCAATCCCGCCTGATGAACATGCAGTACATACACCTGTTAGCTAAGCTGTGAAATCTAGCCTTCCTGAACAAAAATAATCCACCCACCGCTCCTGTATCATTTTTGTCTTAAATTAAAAAGAGTAGACGTCCACACTTCCGACAAACGTTTGTTCTTTGGATACGTAACGCAATCTTAGCCGACGAGGCCGACGAGGCCTACATTGCCACCCCTCCCCTAACAAACATTTGGTGAGCCTCCACGATTCTGGGAGACACGTGACCAGCCTGAACCAAGGTCTTTTTCGCAACGACAATGGAGGCAGAGAAGAGAGACCCTGGGAACGAGGTTGTACTGAGCCCAACTCTTTTGCAGGTTGGAGTCCTTCATTGTCACTAATGTTTCTGTGCTGTCCTAAATCCTTTATGGCTCCCACCAAAATATGAGTGCAGTGATTGCTTCTAGCATTCTAAATGGTCGTCCCAAGCGTCTTGCTTCCATGAATGAATAATGATAGAATAGAGAATGAAGAAAACATCGCCAAAGGAAGTAAATGCCTCCAACTTCTTCTCTGTGTCCTGCAAAGTCAAGGTAAAGTTAAGTCCATATCACCTAAAATGGGTAATTAAAAATTTCATAAATTCCACTGAAAAAGCATGTATTAACTTCAAAATGACACAAAAAATAAATAATAAAGTACTTGGCAGGGTCACCGTAACAGATAAGGCCAATTACTACTGGTCCAATTGTCAGTTAACTACAAACCCCACTGGCACCCTCATATTTTACAACATGGTCAAAAACATTCTTTTTCCAAGAACACCAATACCCTACCTAGATTTTCGTCATATTCTCGAGTCAACCGTCGGGTCAAAACTCGCAAGGTCAAAGCTGAGACAATAAAATCATACCAGTTAAGAAATAAGTAAATAAGTTTTACCTATATGCATCTTTGATTTTGCCGAGCACCAGGGAACACAAGTACATATTTAAAGGAAACAAGGACTCCCCTCCCCCCCCCCCCCCCGCCCAACCCGGGAAGGCCTCTTTCACGGCTTTTTGAGCAAGGGGTCCCCAGTTCGATCCTCGGTAACTTCAACGTCTGTTTCGAAGGAGGGAAAGGCACTGATACCAGTTTTCGTAACTGATGGAACTACCGACGTTAAATACATTGACTTTACTTTACTTCACTTTTTACTGTCGAACGCACTTCAATAATCCAAGATTACTATTAGTATATTTATTATTTTACTGACTCACCAGGAAACCTCGACAGTACCATTTTACCCTTTGTGCTTTCTACAAACAGTCTGGTTTCATAAGTCCGTACTTGAAAGCCCTAAAACACTCTTCGAGTTAATGACCTCCAAAATGCTGTGTTTTAGACTGAAGCCACAAAGTATCACCAAATGAAGTGGATCATTCAAGTGGACCAAAGTGTTACCGAGCTTTTAAAGTTGAATTTTTCCTTCAGTTTATTTAAAATAACTCTATTTAGCGTAAAAGGCCTTACGAGAATCATACTCGGGGCAAAACGATATCTTGAAAATTGATAGCATGAATTTTAACCGGTTGAAGATCAGACATAGAAAATTTATCGGTCATCTTTTCATGGTTTCAACGTTTCACGAGACAAAAAATGAAATCTTCAAAAGAAAACGTGACCTTACAAATTGAACGCTACAGTGTTTTCATGGTAACGAGTCACTGAGTTTTTGAAATACAAACAAAATGTTCATTCAAATGAAAGCTGTCCGCTAACACTGATTTTCTTTACGTTTCTGTATACTATCAAACCGTCTGGACTCTTGATACCCACGGTTTGATATCCAAGTTATGTTACGGTCTCCCAATAGAGAAACGTACAGTACACAACCTGCCGCCGGTGCAGCCATATGCAAATTGTCCGTGGATTTTTCATGATTTCACCATTCTTTTTGTATGCCAACAGATTTGTAGTACCCAGCACCTCTTTGAAATACTACTGAGATGTGTAAAGAGGTCGAGGCGGCCTCATAGAAATGGTCCAGATATTCAGATGACCAACACGAATATCTTTTGGGGCTCGTTCGCCATATTATACAAATCATCGGCGCAAGTCACCGATTCCCCAGCCAACTTTCCGATTGAGTCTTGATGATTGCCGCCAAACAGCCGAGCGAGGAAAACGATTCTTCGGTAGTATGGCCGAATGGTAATTCGGTTAATACGTCGTTGCTTATATTTATTAAAGTGGCAGTTAACTGTGCAGAATATAAGCAGTTCCTTGTTATACCGGGTCTTGTATTGCTTTGGGGTGACACCGCTGCACTGTTGGCACTTCGGTTTTTTAGCGGTTGGCCCAGAGTTCTCGCTAACGTCCCCACTTATCGGCTCACGTATGAGTTGAGAAGTAGAATCTGATTTCTGGTAGCGGCCAAGTCGTGCTCCATAATAACCTGGTGCAGGGGTTTGCGCAGTGGTGAGAACTCTCGCCTCCCACCAATGTGTCCTGGGTTCGATTGCCAGACTCGGCGTCATATGTGGGTTGCTTTTTTTGGTCCTCTTCTCGGCACCGAGAGGTTTTTCTCCGGAAACTCCGGTTTTCCCCTCTTCTCAAATACCAACATTTTACTTTATTTGCATTAATTGTTAGTTTACAGTGTCCCCAATTAGTGCCCCAGCGCCAGAACGACTAGACACTTAAATAAAGTTCCTTTCCTTCCCTTTCCTTTCCTACCACTTTGTTTAAATTTGTATTAAAAGCTTACCACCACTAATCAACTATCGCGAACGGCGGGTACATATGTGTAAGTTGTCTGAGCATATCCGAAATAGCCGAATGCATGTTGACCTTCTATGAAGGTTCTT
>NC_090885.1:74799849-74832349 GCF_036669925.1 Montipora capricornis | reverse complement strand
TAATTTTCTCCATTTGAGCTGTTTGGAAAATGCACCACCAGTGATATTAATTTTGAATAAATATACACAAAACACTTTCACTTTCCAAACTGAAGCCTTTCAGGACAATGACTGAGATAGAAATTAACAAGCTGGCATTGTCTCAGCTATACAACATAAACTATTTATGTTGTATAACTGAGAGACATCTCCAGCTGGTTGATTTCTAGCTCAAGTTTTCTTTTCTTCAAAACCAGAGTCTCCTTCTGCAGTCGCAGTGTTTCACACTGCAACTGCAGAAGGTCATCCTGAGTGGTCTTCTTCTTTCTCTTCGCCCCTCGCACTTGTTCTGGCTCCTTTATCCTGGGTGGGTCAGTCACAGTACTACAATCTAGCCCTCCTGCCTCAAGGGCTGCCATGTCAATTGTTTCAAGCATGTCTGCTGGGGCAGCTACAGCAGGGAGAGCTTCTGCTATCACATCTCCTAAGACAACAAGAAAGGTTAAGGATAAGAAGTTTCTTAGGGACATCTCCTTTGTTACACACAGGAAAATGTATCTTGTACACATAGATGTGTGTTATTTGAACTCAATGTTTTAACGACTGGTTTCAATAAGCTGTAACTTGGAGGCAACTAAGATGTTCATCCGCTGATTCGTTACTGTCATTACTCATAGCTGTATGTTACAAACCAAATTATTACCGAACATGAAAATTTATATTAGATTACAATAGATACAAAAGTTAAAGTTTTGGTCACTTTACTTTCTTCTGGAAGAGGTTATAGTATTCAAAAACGTAAGTGGCTGCAAACTGGGCAACACACTGTACAAGTAATACAAGTAAATATATGTATATGCAAATGAGAGGCACCAAATAATTCAATCAGGCAAAAAGGATTTACAATTACGTAGTGAAAACAATTATATGGTCAGCTGATCCTTTTTTATTTCCCCTACCTGAGATCAGGTTAAATTGTACCAAACTTAACAATACATAAATCAGTACACTAAAAACAATTACACATGGACTAAGTTTCAAGACTTCTTTCAAAGCTCGGTTTTTCATTATGTCAAAAGTATCTTGCACGTGTTTTGGAGTTGGGACATGATTTTATGACAACCGGGAGGTAGTTGAAAGGTACGGCTGCATATTAAACCCTTTTATCAACTCCTTATTCATAAATGCACGAGTATTAACTTCTAACCTAGCAGATGATGTTCCATTTCAACCGGATCGTCCCACAACGTGCAGTCATTTTTTTTTAATCCAAAGGATATTCGGTTACTTAATTGCAACTTTTCCCGTTAATTAAAGCAAACAGGTCTAACTCACGTTTAGATAAGGGTTACCTTATTACTACGTTGCCATTGCTTCTCCTTTTACTTCAACGCAAGAAAACAAAATGGCCGAGAGCGAAATCGATCCGCCAGGCGTTGCGTGTCACGTCATAACATGTCTATTTTAGTCACATGACTTAAATTTTTTTCCATAACTTCTCAGTTACGGTAGGTGTGCCCTCATGTAAAATAATGGTAACAGCGGTAGTCACCGGACTCAAAACCTCCTGTTATTCCCGAAAAACCGGGCGTGTTGTCATAAACTTCGACAATCATTTTACTTGTATCGGAGGGCTCGCCCGGTGCCGGTCCACCACCCGTCTTCCTTTGCGCCTTTTTTTGTTGGCTAAACTCCTTCTTGGCTATGCTGAAAAGCCCTTTCCATTTCTGTTTTACTTCGTAGATGGTTCTGCTGGCTACACCAACGGCATTAACCTTCTCTGTAATGGCTTTCCATGTTTCAGTTTTGGTTTTATTCGTAACACTGTCGGTAAACTTGCTTTGCAAGATGCCTTTATTTGCCTCCACGTTTTCTGTAATTATTGTTAACTCTCTGGTAGTAAAATTAGGTTTCCTTTTTCTTTTTTCGGCACTGTTTCCGGCATGCTCTTCTGGATCCATGTTTACACAGATACAGAAAAATTTCGACCTTCACTCCCATCACAGTGCTTTAACCACAGGCATCCCGCGCGCATTGCACTCAATTTCCCGCCAAAACCTGTTTGTCATGTGGGAATCCCCTTTGCTGGACGATTTATTCCTAGAATACCAGACTTATCCCTGGAATAGCTATTCCAAGAATAAATAATGCTTCCAGGAACCCATTTTTATTCCTGGTATAGTTATTCCTAGAATATCAGATTTATCCCTGGAATAACTGTTATACCTGGTATAATTTATTCCTCCTTTCAGGAACCGGCCCCTGATCAATCTGTAGCACAACAACGGCTGCACACGAACTTATTGCACTATTTCTTATAGCCGAGGTGAAATCTCCGAGGAATCTCCAATGACGTAACGGTCTTAATTAAACTGTCATCAGGATATCTATGGGTATGAACGATACGATAATAACACTTTTATTTTAACAACTTACAGCTTTCTTTCCTAAAAGTCGCGATTAAATTTAATTGGTTTTTAACACGAGTAAAGGCCTAGCAAAGTAGTCACACTCATCACTTAATTTAAGAATTACGTTATCCACGGCTATGTTTAGTACGGTGGTTATTTCCCTACCAATGAAAGTTGAAACGTCGACACATTCCATGGATGACATAATGACTTTTTATGTATTCAATACTCGCTTCGAATCAACCGCTTAAATAACACAATAAAGCAATATATTTTGTACTAAATAAAGAGTGGATTATTCATAAAAGTTTAAGTACATTAACGTTTTAACAGCTTTTGGCGAATACCTGTAAACATCATAAGTTGCGTGATTCAAAGTGCCACTGACTATATGACCGAATAGAAGTTTGGGACTGCTCACCAACAAAACTAAATTTTATCTGTTTTCTTACCACTATAGTCGCAACGTAGTACACATTCCAAGGCAGTCCTTGTTGATTCACTGATGACTATAGCCCAAAATCACTTGATCAATCTGTAGCACCACAAACTGACAACAACGGCTGCACACAAAGGTATTGCACCATTACTTATAGCCGTTGTCAAATCTCCGATTGCACCATCAGTCGTAACCGTTGTGAAATCTCCGATGACGTAATAGTCTTAGCTTTCTTTCTTAAAAGTCACGATTACATGTTTAAATAAGACACAAAAAAATATATATTTTGTTGTAAATAAAGAGCGGACTATATTCATTAACGTTTTAACAGCTTTTTGGCGAATAAACATCCTAAGTTGCGTGACTGGAAGTCCCACTGACTATGTGGCCGAGTGGAAGTCTGGCTCAGCTCTCCGACAAAACGAAAAAAAAAAATAAACAAGACGCCTCCAAAGGCGTATCCGTGGAATGCGCAAACAGTTGACAAAAATTGTCCACTTACAGTGAACTTCAAGTACAGGTAAACTTTGGGAAATGGCGAGAGATTACCAGAAAGATACATCTGCAATATAACTTGAAGTTGTCTGTTGTAAAAACTCATCATTAATGTTACTAAATTTGCAAATGCAAACAAGGAAGCCCTATTAGCGGGTTCTCGGGATACGGGATCTTTCATTTATTTATTTTTTGGAATGAGACTTTATTTAAATCCTACAGTTTTACTTCCTTCCTTAACTCCGTTCATCCAAAACTTACAAGATCAGCCTTAAATCATCCGAAAAACTTATAACAGACCACAGTTCAACAACTTATCATCCTGGGCCAGTTGTTCAAAAGCCGATTAATGCTAATCTCAGGTTAAAAATGAACAAACGAGTTTTATTCTCTACTCCCAAATGCTGTTCAAGGCTGATATTCCGTGAAACTTTACATTAGAAGAAGTCAATAAGCAAAGGAAACTTTCACCAAAAAGTTGAAAACATGAAACAAAAGTTTACGCTAATCCTGGATTAAGGTAATCGGCTTTCGAACAACCGGGCCATGTATTCGAATTCCGGTTCCGTAATCCTGGTTTAGTTTCTTGCAAACTGTTTAAATCTGGTGTGGCGAAGACAAGAAGACAACATGTGTACTCCATTTCTCAGAATGCTCAAAATGTAAAATTCCGTAATGACGCGTTCTATAGTCCAGTCCAAAGTTCTAGTTTTACAATTCCATAATCTTGATTTCAGTATTAGAGTTACTTGGTACCAAACGTTTCACAATAACTTGAAATCTCGTCAAGAAAAAAGCTTAAATCCAGTAGTACAGTCTGGGTTGAAATCGCCAAAACTCTTTCTATTATCGATTCAAAACTCAACAAAACCTACAAGTAGTAAATAGTTCTCACAAACTACAAAAGTTCGTCATGATTCTACACTCGAGCTGAACAAAAAACTATCAAACGCGAAAACAAAAAACCCTAGTGATCGCTTCTCGAGAAAACACTGTCTAGTTACTGCACTACCATACGTACGCAATGCGCTCCTACTTTAAAAAATATCCCGTATCTCCTCACTTGCCCCCCCCCCCCCCCCCCAGGGAAAAATCCCATATCCCCACAATTTTTTTACCCGTGTCCTGGTCGCTTTTCGGCCTTTTGGCTAAGATTGGTTTCTCGGCCAAGGGCTACGGTCAAGTGCTCATACGGTATACTATTGTCAGTGCCGTAAGGAGCAGGCACAGAACAGTTTCGGTTGTTTATCTGTTCTGGCACAGAGGGTAGGGAAATGCCCGTGGTTTACCTGGGAGGATGGTGAAGATTCGGTCTGATCGACGCTCAACTGTCAACTAAGCTGCGCTTGTTTCTTCAGTAGATTGAAGTTGTCCTTTCGTAATATGTGGTATATGTTGTTTTGGTCAATGTCATGGTAGATATATTTGCTAGATACCCCCTGAGAAGACATGTGGTTCAGTAAAGTACTTAACCCAGAACGATTGAAGAAAATAAAAGCAAATCGAGAAACATTTAGCTTCAAGGCTGACAAGTTGATCATTTACAAGTTCTTTTTCACTACAAGCTTAAGCGTGTACTCTGAGCTTCTGACAGCTTTCCAAGACCACTATGCATTGAAGTTAAGCCCTTTCCGGCGGGGTTAGTAACTGGATGGGAGACGTCAAAAGATGCAACTTGTTGTCAGGAACATACGACTAAAAATTCTATTTTAATGCCCAAAAATGCGAACTAAGCAAGGTACAGATTTTGTTAGCCTGCCTTACGCAAAACAAATATTGACGCAAAAGTAAATAAATATTGATATGTAGTTTTTAAGGAGAGCAGAAGGAACTTTTAGGAAGTGTCGATCGAGAATAAGAAAATCTGCGAGATGAAAACATCATAAATTTTGTGCCACAAATATAATACAAGTTACCATCAGTGAAAAACATTTCGGGAGATTTTTGTACGTTCAATCTGAGTTCAATTTTTCTATCGTACTTTTGGTCGTACAAGTAAAATCACAAAATCGAAAGTGACATCGATTTTAGCGGCCGCCTGTGATCAAGTTACCTTGCGTGTTTAATACTGACAACTCACGAAACAAAGGATGTATCTGTGACAAAATGACGGCAAGACACCGGGTTTTTCGTTAGTTTACTTTTTTTCTTTCAAGTTTTATAAAGTTCGTCAAGATACATGTGCGAATTTAACACAAAGATCTCAATCGTTGATGAGGTGTCAGCTGAAGATAAGCTCCTCCGAATGAGGTTAGTACTTGGATGGGGGACCGCTGCGAAGTCCCCGTGACGGCTATCACTAATTCGTTTTTTCAAAAACTTGATTTCATTTTTTATTTTGTTTGGCCGTCGAAAGCTATTTTCTTATTTTCTTTCTCCGTTAAAACGGCTGAACAAACCGGTTCCCAAGAAATATTGGAGTATTTGTGCTATGCAAATACTTCTAATGAAGTATTCGTTCTGTGCAAAACACCGTAATGTTCACAGCGGAACACACAACTATAAGTACGAAGCAAGATCTGGAACTAAAGTAGAAAATTCTCCTTACCTTTAAAGCTTGTCTTTCTCAAAGAAAAAACATCTGTCCACCTTACCGAATAGTTTAATACTGTGTCAATCATGGCCGGCCGAAAGATTCCACAATAAATATTTGCTTTCCTCATGGCAACAGAACTTTGTCGCGGTGGCCGAGTGGTCTAACGCGCGCACATGATCGTTAAGCGCAGGTAAAGTATATGGTTTCTAATTGGGGCAGGGAAGTTCGGATATACTGAAGGATATAAAGGTAAATTCACCCGATCGTAGCTTAATTCTAATATCCGTGGGGTATGCACATTTGTGACTACCAACAAAAAAAAAAACGACACCAGGCCGGTTTTAAGACGTGGTATGCCTTCGGCATTCCACGTAAAAATAAACCAGAGCAAGAACCGCGCTCGGCCCATGGCCGCGCGGTTAATAAGGCGATTTCAAGTTACAACCGCAGTAAACAATAAGCTATCACAAAATTAATGAGATATGACTGATTTTGAACTCTACAGAAGAAGTGAACCACAAATTTTATATTCTCGGAATTGATGAGGTTATTTTAAGCTGCTGAAGCTTGCAACCAAATACTGCTTTGTTTACAAACGTTATCTTTCGAACTGATCAATGCAGCACCGATGCTGAGAGTACCCTGGGTGCCAGAGGTTCTATTTTTCTTTCGCGAGGAGCGAGTGGTTAAAAATACGAGCCTCTGGTCACGGCGGTTAAGAATCTCACTTCCATGATTTGTGATTATGAACACGGTCGCTGATTGGTTTTCATAGTCAGTGCCAGTTCTTTCCGAGTAAAAACAATCTAGCACTCAATTTCACTGGTTGAAAGGCGATAGTGCACCCCAGTGGCCACAAAACCGGTTTTGAGCGTAAGGAGTGCTACGAAAACAAAACTGGCGGTGGAAGACTGTAAATTCCAGAGAGTATTTAGAGGTTTGCACAGTACAATATACAGCAAATTCTGGATTTTCGGAGATTTTAGAATTGAAACCTGTTCAGGAATTTTATCAAGCGTGAGGATGTGTTTGTGGTCCTGCCAACTGGATGCCGCAAATCTTTGATATTTCAACTTGTGCTGAAAGTTTGTTCGTATTTGCATGATCGTGGATTCATTATCCAAAAGATGGTATCGTAGTCGTTATTTGTCCCTTGAATGCCTTGATTGATTCGCATATCCTAGAGTTGAAAGAAAATCCGAAAACCGTGAACACTAACAATATCGTGTTTCGAGTAAGAAACTAGTCACGCGTGAGAAAACTAAACCGCAGCCACCAACAGTAATTAGTTTGTGTTTTCATGTCGCTTTTGATTGGTTGCTGCACGTTGGGGACTGTCAAAATCAAACGTTCTATTCCCTTGAATTGGGTACAACATTGACATCACTGTAGAAAACCGGTTTGGCAAGATAATCTTTTTCCGAATTTGCGTGGAAGTGAGATTCTTAACCACCGTGACCAGAGGTTCGTATTTTTCGCCTCTCCGTTTTAACCGCTCCCTCCTCGCGAAAGAAAAATACAACTTCTGGCTCCCAGGCTATGCTGAGAGCAAAGCCTGACCTGACTTGACTGTAAATTAAGGTGACTGTCGAGTGGTTCCGAGTACGTCATTGCCAAGAGCCTAAGGGATTACGTGACGTAATTTGCAACAGAGCCAGACATAGACCCTATGCAAAAATGGCTGCCTTTAAATTATTCTTTTGTTCATATTCAAAATAGCCCAACTAACCTCGTTCAGGATAACAAATTCTTTAGAATTCTTGTCTCAAAAACGAGGTTAGTTCGGCTATTTTGAATATGAACAAAAGAATAATTTAAAGGCAGCCATTTTTGCATAGGGTCTATAAAAGTACTGTAGCTACATTATCACAACCAAGTCACTCTTGATCACAACACCTCTGAAAACACGATCCAAGGCTTTCAAGCTACACCAGCGAGAAGCACCACTAAACTAAAGAAAGAACAAAGGAAGGTGAGCAGAACGTTCTTAAATTAAAGCAGCTTGTTTGCTGCGTAAACCGAAACAACTTGGCATTTTTTACTGTTTTGACATCAGGATAAACAACTTTTTCAGGTGTCACGCAAGACGTAACAAAGAGAGCTTTTCGACTCAAGAAATGTATAGTCAGTCATTATTAATCTTTCGATAAGTGTGTACAATTGCAATGGAAACGTGAGACCAGTTCAAATTACTAAAAAAATTGACGTGAAAATTCTACATTTTAATTATAAAACTTAAAGGCCCACCTTCAACCGACAGGGCTTTCGACCGTTTGTTTTTGTTATGGAAATTCGCATTGCTTATCACAGAATCTTACTTGTACGCAAAAAAATTAGGGCAGGTCACCAGGCTAGGTTTCGAGATATTGCTCAACAATTCCGGCAAAAAATGTCTCCAGTTTTTTTGTGATTTAGGTCACGTTCTTAGATCACTCCGCTGACCCGAGCATCCTAAATAATGCGTGTCGTTCACACGCGCGGTCAGCCGGAAATTCTTTCAAAAATGTTTTGTGAAATTTTGTCATGTTGTGTAATTTTCAAGCATAACAAATTTGCATACGTGTGTTGAAATATGATAAGGGACGATTTTTGTTGTAATTCACTGTAAGCAGCGCATAAGTCACGAAAATAAACAGGTCTGCTGGAAGCGTGCTTGAGTTTCAAGAAAATGAGCGCCAAAATCGGCAAAAATTGTGACGCTGATGAATAATAAATAAAGTAGCTGCTATTCCCAAAAGGATGGAATTACCTGGTGATAAATAACCTCGTCTTGGAGAGTAAATTTTTGACTTTGCAGAAACAATGGTCAACCTCAAGAGTTGGGCGATTGTGATCTTTGTGTTTAATTCGCACATTTATAGTAAACTTTATAACACTTGAAAAAAAAGAAAACTAACAAAAACAAAAACTCGGTATCTTGCCATCATTTGACACAGCTTCTTCCCTGTTTCGCGAGTAAACATGTCACTTTCGATTTTGCGATTTATTTGTGCAGCCAAAAGTAAAATAACAAAATTGAACGTAGCAAAACTCCCACACAATGTTTGTCGCTGATCGTAAATTTTTATATTAGCGGTTCAAAATTAATGTTGTTTTCATGTCGTAAATTTTATTGCTGATGGCAAAATATTTTATTCTCGATCGACCGTCCTGGAAACTTCCTTCTGCTCTTCCTAAAAACTGTGTATCAATATTTATTTACTTTGCATCAATATTTGTTTTGCATAAAGCAAGCTAACAAAATCTGCATCTTGCTTAGTTCGCATTTGTTAGTGTTAAAATAGAATTTTGGGTCCAATGCTTCTGTAAAACGAAGGGGTATATTTTTTAGGTCACCCATTCAGATACTAACCCCGCCGGACTGGGTTAACTTCAGCGAACTTTTGTATTACAAAGCTGTCAGATGCTCAGAGTGCACGCTTAAACTTGTGGTGAAGAGAAGTTGTGAGGGAACTTGAAAATGGTCAACATGTCAGCCTAGAAGCCAATGTTTCTCGATTCCCTTTTATTTTCTTCAATCTTTCTGGGTTCAGTACTTTGCTAGTAACCACATGTCTTCTCAGGGGGCTATTTACCCAAGATTTCTACCATGGCACCACAACGATATACAATACCAAAACAACAATATAGTGCACTGTTAGAGCTACATATTACGCAAAGACAACTTGAATCTCCTGGAAGACAACACGCAGCTCAGTTGACAATATGGAATAAATCGCTGTGTTACTTCACTACCACACGTAAGCAATGCGTGTCTATTTTTTCTAAAGATGACAGGAATTTCTTCTTTCTGACAAATGATTAATTAATAGGCCGGTAGCCAGGTTTTTAACCTCAGAAAAGGATCTGTTTCGTCGTATGAACGTGTGAGCCAAAGGGCCTCTGCTGGTATGACTTCTGGGTGACCCCTCAAATGGTCTTAATGACCCCCGACTTGAAAAAAATTGCCTGGAAGGCTGCACGTACCACAGGCAACCCTGTGTACGCTCTCGGAGCGTCTAGTTTTACATTAATCAGCTCTTGATTATTCTTCATGTCCGTCACTTATTTTCGTCTTTGGCCAATGAAGCTTGATTAGAAAGAGAACGCAAACTGCAGTGACAAACATGAGGCTAAACAAGTGCATAACTGAAATAATTTTTTAGGCTGGATTACAGAACACCTATCCACTTGCATTTAACCTCAAAAGGCCCACAGTCATACCTCGTTCTTCAATCCACACTGCGGACCACGGTGGCAGTGCATTTTACTCCTTGGAATGATAATATCCATATTCGTTCACTACGGGACTTGGAATTATAATAGTCAAATTCATCGACTACGGGACCGCAGTGACAAGATTAAATAGTAACGCTTCTAGGTGGACGGGTATTCTTTAATTGCTCAATTTCTAGTGCCTTAATAACGTTTCGTATGGCTCAAAATACATCTTCAAAATTAACCGTTAACTATTTTCAAAAAATGTATAACAGTAATTTGAGTAGCTTATGAGATAACATTGATGATAGTAACAAGAGGAGGTAATACAATACTTTAAAAGGATAGACAAGAAACAATGAAAACAAAAGAGAGAGTATATACAATGTAAATGCAATACCTAACACACATGTAAAACTTAAGAGTTTCTTTTATGGTACAATGTCGGTTGTACCTCCCAGTTGCTAGAATTTCAAAGTGGTCTCATTTTAAGTTGTGGCCAGTTTAGATTACGTGCTGACGTGTCATTGTTACTTAACAACGCCTTGAAGTGTTCAGATTTCCGGTCATGTAGCCTACGCTTTGTTTTACCAATGTAAAATTCATTACGATCCCAGAAACTAGCTCTATAGATAACTTTGGGACTAAGCGATCGAGCTAATCAGTTTTTATACGAGAAAAAAAACTTGATGTTACGTAAAAATTTATTTCATTTCTGCGCTTGTTTAGCCTCATGTTTGTCACGGTAGTTTGTGTTCTATTCCGTCAGTTATTGTTTTAAAGATGGCTTCTCCTAAGATGTATCCGTTCAACTGCGCTTATTATCTCGGTATCTTAAATAATTTCGAAACTTCTGCGGTAGGCATCCATTTGCAAATTATGTGGGTTATCATTGGTATGTGCAGGAGTCATGGGCTCCTGGTAATGTGCGATGATTGGCTAAAAGATGTCTCGCCGCATTTAGTTCTCCAGCACTTACCGTCCGTTGTGCGTATTTCCACTGCGTCATGACAGGTGCAGCTGATTTTCTGTGTCTGTGGTCCAAATAGCACCTAATTAGATGCAATATTTATAAGAGTGTAATTTTTTTCAGTGCTATCTTTTTCAGTCCCATGTAATCCATGTGACCATTTATAGTTTTGGAACTGGGCCCCCGCAAGAATGGAAAAACTCTGACCAGGATGAGAAGTGAACACACGACCTTAAGAAAATAACGTATCGAGTACCCACGTAGCTTATATAGAACGTTTTCAACCAACCTCTAGGGACACCAATAACAATAGGAAATGGACGAACAAAAGAAGCTAATGAGAGATCTTTTGTCTTCGTCCACCAATATGAAGGCGATGACGTCACGTGAAAACCTCCTATAGGACATTTCATGCGATGAACTTTCTAACGTTCGTTTCATATTCATTTCGCAGATCAAGTATATGACATAAATTAATCATTATTCCGCCTTTAATTTCTTGCCCTACTTTAGCATTCTTCAAGCGCGTGGACCCTTTGAGTCGCTCAGTTATTCATAACGATGCCGCGACACAACCTTCCCGTGTGGAGACGCCTGCTAACAGTGGAACCCGTTTTATTTTTCTACGCGTACGGATTTATGTCTGCCTTTCCTCTGTATCGGCAATACGTGTACAGTGTTCTTAGCGAACAAAACGGTTTTCCTTATAAAGAGGTTACAGCAGTCGACGATGGACTTGGATGCCAAGAAAGTATCATGGCCCAAAACGATACTTTAAAGCAACTCGAAAAAGAGGTGAGATAATATACAGAACATTTTAATTGACTTACCTACGAACACAAATACCTTCAACTAAGAGTAGTCTTGAATATGCTGATGATAGAAGTGCTTAATAAAAGTACAGTATATACGCAACTGAGGACTAACGTGCACAGTTTCACGCGCGCGGGATCAAGGGTTGGTAACCGTACATTTCGCCATTCGTGACATTCGTCTTGACGGATTATGTGTCTCTCATGTTATTCGTCTAGTGTAAAGACGGGACGAACTATATAAGACGCATAATCCGTATGAGACGAACTTGGCAAACAGTCTTTGCTGCGTCTGTTAAATTCCCTTGGCAGGGACAAAACATATACGTATGTCAGGCTAGCCACGAAAGTATGCAATGAATAAATGCATGCAATTTAAATCTGTTAAATTCGTCAATTATAAAGACGGGCGCAAGATGCATAATGCGTCTGGCGAACTATCTAGTTAAGTGCGTCTTCGAAAACGTGCTAAAGTGAATAGTTCGTCCAGACGCATTATGCGTGCATTATGCGTCTTGTGCCCGTCTTTATACCAGACGAACTTAACAGACCCAGAAATAAACGTTTGCCCAAGTTCGTCCCAGACGAATTATGCATCTCTAAGATAAAGGTGGCCATTGCATTGCCGCTGTTCGGCACATAATACGCGCACTAATCCCAACAGCTTTGCAGGCTCAATTAATCTTATATAATCTTAGGTACAGAGCCAAGCCACAAGAATGGATCTTGCACTGGTTTTCTTTGAGACGATCCCCTCTCTTCTTTTGGCACCGTTTTGGGGAGGGTGGTCAGACAAATCTGGACGGAGAAAACCCGCACTAATCTTCCCTCCGATTGGAGCTATGCTGGGGACCATAGTAATACTTACCGTCATGCACCTCAAGTTGCCTTTGTATGTGATGTTCGTGGGCTCGGCTATCAGCGGCTTGTCGGGATTTTTAACAGTGCTTACAATAGCTGTCATGTCGTATATTGCTGATACAACAGAGAAGACCGCGATTGCATTTAGATTGGGTAAGGAGAGACTTAAAATCCTATTTTTGGAAAAGAATTCAGGCACAAAGTCAGTTTACTGTGGAGGAGTTTTTGCCATTGGTGGAAATATGGTGACATGAATTTGTGACTAAATTAATGGCATGAGAGGCGTTCATCGATTCCGTGAGGAGAGTGTACCTAGTTGAAAGACGAATTTTTGTTCGAGATTTTTGCTGATTTCTGTGCTAAAGTGGTCTAAGGATAGGCCGCAACTTGTCACGTTGTGGTGGAGGTGATTAGGAAGATTAAAATGGCCCGCAACTGGTTTTGACGCATCTGTGTCTTCTTTTTTACATCTCGTAGGTGTTTGCGAAAGCGGTCCGCCAATCTTCTCCCAGTTTCGCCCATGTAGATCTTCTTACATAGTGCGCAGGTTATAATTATGCAACAGATGACATTTACGGAGATGCACGTAAAGTGGTCAGTGATTTTTATAACGGATCGATTCGGTCCTGATATGTAACCATGTTAGAAATAAAAGGACAAGTTTTGCTTCGTGTGCGTGTACATTAAAAGTTCGGTTTTATACCGGTTTGCTGTCAGACGTTTTTAATGTGCTCTTAACTAGAAAGTTACTTATGTTTTTGTCGCGTTTAAATTAAATAGGTGGTGGTAGTGGAAATAGATGTTTAGTTACGGGATCATTGAGGAGAATTTTGAAGTTTTTGAGAATGAAATTTTTGACTGCAAGGTTTTGTAGATGGTCAGTGAGGGTGAATGGAATTCTGTTGGTTTCTTCGTTCTGTGACGTTAGGCCGTGTGGTGTGCGGCCCCACCGGGGAAGAATACCTCCAACGTATCCCTGCGTGTCGTAAGAGTCGACTAAAAGGGTGGATGCTGAAGGTTAAGCTCCTCTTCATCGTCAAAAAGCCTGGTTCCCGCCTACAATCTCTTGAGGCCGACTGCTGGCACCGTTGGGACCTCCCATGAGTGCCTCAGCCGAACAGAGAGAGACGTTTGGCACGATGTTTGCCTGTGGTGACAGAGGAGTCAGGGTAGCCACGTTTTTTTGAAAAACTGGCACATTTCCTCGCACTTGCTGTTAAAGTCGAAGTTGCCACTACAGAGGTGCCTCAGTCTAAGAAATTGAGAGACTATAAGCGTGAATGTTTTGATTCATCCAGTAGAAGAATAAGTAACTCGAGTAGATTTAAATCGTTATCTGGAACTAAAATTGAGAATGTTTCATAAGCAACACAACGTTGCGACCATATCTCACGGTCTTCTTCAGGCGACTGACAACTTGTCACGTGACAGAAGTGCCACGTGACAAGCGGCTACCAATCAGCCTCACTGTCCTGTCCCACGTATGTGACAATGAGTGTCTGAGCCCTCCCTTCCTATTGAGAGAAGGGTTTTCAACTCTCTCCCAAATGGCCTCTTTAACTCCTCTCCTGTGCCAGTGATCATCTCTGTCCAAGACCACCACGTCCGTCAGAGTAAATGCGTGACCGGTGGAATTCAAATGTGTATACACCGCTGAGGTCTGTGCTGGATTAGAGCTTGGTCTTCGATGGTGGTTCATTCTTGCGCCAAGAGACTGCTGAGTCTCCCCCACGTAGCGTTCCTGACAATCCTTGTCCCCACACTTTACTCCATACACTATATTAGCCCGTTTCGCTTTGAGCACACTGTCTTTCACTCTAACTAGCTTTTGTCTCAGGGTGTTCCAAGGCTTGTAACAAGTAGAGATGCCGTGGGCCTTAAAAGCATTCTTGATTTTCTCTGGAGATACCTGCTACATAAGGGATCGTGATGTTCGCTCTTGTTGTCTGTCCCTGTCCCCTGTCACCTCGGTCCGTGTTGTTAGTCTGTCTTTTCCTTGCACCCGCCTTCTGGAAGGCCCAATCTGGTAACCACATTTGCGTAGAGAGCTTTTAATATGTGCTTTTTCCTTTTCCCGCTCAGCTGTTTCACTGATGACTACGTTAGCTCTGTGCTCCAGGGTCCTGATGACCTCGAGTTTATGAACCAAAGGGTGACGTGAATCCAACTGCAAATATTGGTCCGTATGAGTTGGTTTACGGTATACAGATGTAGACAGTGAGCCATCTTCATTGATAGTGACGAGGCAATCAAGGAACGGTAAGGAATTACTCGTGAGATTCTCTTGTGTAACCTTGATGTTAGGATCAAGACTGTTGAGGTGCTGCAAAAATTGATCACTTTCTTCCCTCTCAAGTACCGCAAAAGTATTGCCCACATAACGTAACCACAGCTTTGGACGAGTGCCACTATAGCTATCCAAAGCATTAATCTCAAAGGTCTCCATGCATAAGTTTGCTACAATCGGGGACACCGGAGAGCCCATAGCGCATCCATGTTGTTGTTTGAAAAAATTACCCATGAAGGAGAAATACGTGGTTTTAAGGCAAATATCGATTAGTTCAACGATTTGGTCAACTGTCATAGGTGTGCGCGACTCCCACGAATCATTTTTTCCAACGTGCTCCGTACCGCTGCAATCCCGTCAGCCGGTGGTATGCTGGTAAATAACGCTGTTACATCGAAAGTTGTTATTGTTTCCGATGGGGTAAGTTTCAGTCCCTTAATTTTATTGATGAAATCTTGCGTATTCTGTAGATGGTGAGGCGATTGACCAACTACCTGGCGAAGGACGTATGCTGTATGTTTAGTAAGATTGTAGGTTATTGATCAAATGCTGCTTACTATAGGTCTAACTGGAATGGGTTCGGATTTATGAATCTTCGGCAAGCAAAAAAATTTGGGCACAATCGGCTCTGAAGGAGGGTCCAATTTCCTGTTCAAATCCGCTTTGATAACTCCATCACTAAAAAGCTTGCTTGTAAAATTGCTGACAGTCTTCCTGAAGCCACTAGTTGGATTGTAGCCAAGTGGTTTATATGTTTTCTTGTCGCTTAGTAGTGATTTGCATTTTTCATCATAGTCCTTAGCGTTCAGCACGACTAAGCATTTTCCTTTGTGAGATATGGTCGCAACGTTTTGTTGCTTATGAAACATTCTCAATTTTAGTTCCAGATAACGATTTAAATCTACTCGAGTTACAAATTGAGAGAATGGGATGGTATTTTTTACGTGTTGTGCATGAGAGGACGAATGAAGCAAATAGTCATGGGAATCTGTTGGTTTGTAGTGTACACTAGTAGATAAACCGTTGTTGTTGACTAAAAGTTTAATGTCGAGGAAAGCTAGTGAATTTCTGGAAATTTCGTAGGTGTATTTTAGAGCCGAGTAGAAAGAATTGGCTGCAGTAATGAATTGGTTGACTTCCTCTCTGCCGCGCCGACGCAGTCATCGATGAAACGTTTGTAAAGATCAGGTTTTGGTCCGTTGTAGTTGGAGAAAAATCCATTTTCGATATAGCCTACGTAAAGTTTGGCGTAGCTAGGGCCCATTATGGTTCCCATTGCAACACCGTTGATTTGTTTGTAGAAGTTGTCACCAAATGAAAAACAGTTGAGTGTGAGAACCAGTTCAGTCAGACGAAGTAAGGTTTCGGAGCTCGTTTTTTTAACAGGACGTTGCTTCAAAAAACAATTGAGTGCTTGAAGGCCTTCCTTGTTGAGGATTACGGTGTATAAAGATGTTATGTCCATAGTGAAAATCATTCTTTTCTCGCCCGAGAAACTGAAAGTATGAAAAAGTTCATATGCATGGTCGCTGTCTTTGATATACGAAGGTAGTGATTTGACTATGGGTGTCTTGATTTTTTTTAATAGCTCGAGATAAGTTCAGTTGGGCAACTGCATGTTTACTATAGACAGGCTCAATTGACCACTCCTCTTCAAGGGTTTTTCTGGGTAAACCGACATAAAAATCCTAGCTGCCAGGAGAAAGATCTGAGTTGGCTGTTTACAGGTGCAGCTGAGGGATGAAACCAAGGATTACCAGAACAAGTTGAACGTCATCCAGTTGTCGTGTTAGAAAAAAAACCAGGAATCTCAATATTTTTAGTTTGGAGCCATAACCATTACGGATCATGTGAAATCACAAGTATATAACGAAACCAACGACCGAAATGAACAACACAACGAGTTCTAACGACTAAAAGAGTTCTTTGTACATGTGATTATTCTGAGCATACGGCATACGGCACAAACTAATTGACCCGACTACAGGCTCAACTGTTGTCTTTCCCAATCTCGTTACCAGGGCTTTTTCTCCAAAAGAAGTGTGGGAACCCAACCGAGGCCCTGGAAATAGGCACATATAGATAATGTTAAAAATTGCGAGTCAAACGTTGCTCAAAAGTTGCTCCAAAAGTTTAACAAGTTGCTTATCAACATACGCCACTTCATTCACATAAAAGCTCCAAACAAAGTTGTACTGGATATCCTCCGCAAAGGTGAAACGCTGCTCAAACTTCAAAAGTTGCTACGAAGTTGCAAGTATAATCTATATATGCCTACCTGGAAACAAGGTTGGATAAGTTCTTATCAAAACTTTAACGAATTTCATCTCTTCGAAACAGTGATCCCTAGGGTGCGTTTGATTGACCGTATTCCGGAATAGGAATACATGGAATATAAGTTAGAAATCCTTCGTTTTTACGGAGATTCACATTAAAATTGTCAAACATCTGCTAAAATGCTATTTTAAACATATTTTTTATTATCCGTGCTGCTTCGAAACGCGCCAAACAAACCATTTTAATTATCACTCCACGTATTCTTATTCCGGAATAGGGTCAATCGAACGCGCCCTTAGACAGTCCTCATAAATTATACCCTGCGAGCAGTTGGTTTCTCCTACGCCTCCCCCGAGAGAAACCACTGCGAGCAACCGTTAGTCTCTTTGAGTGTGCCGCCGTCAAGCGCCAAGGACGAATAAATTAAATTTAAACCGGTAAAACGAGTTAGTAAACTTGTTTTGGCGCTTGCGCGTGCGTTCAGTTACGTAACTGCTGCGTTTGGACAAGCCTGCTGTGAAGTGATTTCCCGCGAAATAAGATGAATTGACGTCAAATACATGACGTGGGGTGTGACGTACTTCGCACATGCTCGATGGAAAATCAAACGGTTGCTCGCAGTGGTTTCTCTGTCGGGAAGCGTAGGAGAAACCAACTGCTCGCAAGGTACATAAATTATAACCTTGTTCCAAAGAATATTGTTTCTTTTAGGAGATATCCTAACAAATATTTGTCTCACTTTTCTTTGCAGCGATTATGCAGTTGACGGTCCTCTCGGCCGGATTCCTTAGTCAGCTGACAAGTGGTTTATGGATTGAGAGGTTCGGATTCATCGCACCTGCATGGGTTATCTTCGCCTGTTTTTCAGCAAGTACTCTCTGGGTCATTTTCCTGGTTCCCGAAAACTACGCACAAGTTTCAAACGAGAAAAACAGGTTTTTCTATCTGCAGCACTTAAAAAGGATGGTAAATGTCTTCAAAGTTCCTCGCCCCGGTGGATCAAGGAGAATTTTGTTGCTGCTGTTACTGACTGGAGTAATTGCAACCTTGACTGAGGAAGGCGTGGGTGGAGTTTTAATCCTTTACATAATAAAGAGCCCTCTTTGTTTTAGTCCATCTCTTGTGGGCTACTTCCTGGCTTACGGATTGTTAACTCCCGGAATTGGAGGAGCTGTTGGTGTGAAGTTGTTCAGAACTTTCTTCAGTGAAAAAATTACTGGTGGGATAGGACTTGTAAGTCAGATCATAGAAATGACAGTCCTGTCCTTTGCAACTCGCACTTGGTTGGTTTTCCTAGGTGAGTAGGAGATCTTTTACTTAAGGTGGTATGATACCTTAAAAATGGACTTTTTCTTACACTACTTCCAACATTTTTATATGTGCCTTATGTGATAACACTCCTTGAAAGAAATTGTTTGGCAGTGTCACTGACATTCCTTGTTACCATAGCAACGTGACCACACTCTAAAAGCCTGAATATCATAGCTATCACGCCAACAGCAACAACTCTGTCATGAAAAACAGTATGGATTTAAAATTTTCAGGGTACATTCCCAATAGATAGATCTGTGTAATGAACCTAACAGAAGCCAACTAAGGTGATTTTGACCTTGCCAAATCAAAACAAACTTTTACACAAATAAATATAGGGATAATTTTCAGCAAAAAGTGCCTGCCTAGGATTATCAAACTTGCCTTTTGATTTAATTTTAGGTTTATTGCACAGCAGCATAATTCAACATTTTGTGCAGACAATTTCAGGAAATTATGTTAAATACTTTTTGAACAAGGTGTGTTGAGCTTCTTGCATTTTTGTCAAAATGCACTTTGTGAGAAAAAAGCACTTAAAAAATACAAAAGTTATCTGAGTCTTTCTGTTCAACTCCAGAGGAGGAGAAGTGTATTAAAATGCACCAGTAGCATAAGTAACTCCCTCTGCTTGCTGGTTCCTGTCTTCCTTTTTCTTTCTTAGTCCCCTAAGGACCTTTCTCCTTTTTTTCCATTCATCGCTTTCCTTATACTCAGCACCACGAATGCGATCTAAGTCAAGGCCCTTACATCCTTCCTCAGTGTATTTTCCAGGTACTATTTTTAAAGCTTCAAGTAAAAGCAAAACAGCTCTAGCTCCAATGTTAAAGTGGTTGATGGCATCAAACAGCCCAAATTCCAACAGGTCCATTCCAACAAACACTTCCTTAGGTATCCGCTCCCACACCATTCCATTCACTGCTTCATTTTGATTTTGAGTTTTCCCATGAAGGCATTTATTTAGAAGGGTATCCTCACTCAACCTTTGATAGACAGGTTTCACCTTGGCAATAACAGCATCAGGTAGTCCAGGGCCATGCTTGAAGGTGTTCCTGTCCCGCTGAAACCCACACCAGCTTGAGGGTCCAGCCGGACAGTGGTTGTGAAGGTCACGTTTTTCACTTGAGGCACAGTGGAAAAAACTTGCATGTACTGCCTTTTTCATTCCACTCAAGTCCCCAATGTTAGAGCGAATGGCAATGCCATAATAATTCTGAAGTTTGTCAATAATTGCATCAGTGAGTTTGCCTTTCCCACCTAGACCAGGATTTTCTTTCTTGAGTTTCCGCAGCGCTGTTCCAACACGTTTCTGTACATGTCCTATGCATTCTTGCTTGACAACCTGGACACTGTCTGCTGAATAGACATCTTTGACTTTATTGAAACTTTTGCTGTCACCATCTGAGTAAAGTTCTGCATATCGAAGCTTGTGGGTAATGACAGACCGTCTAAAAATACGATCAGCACCCTCTGCTTCCATGGCAGGTGCAGACCCCTTGTAATTAGATTTGCAATTGTTGTGGTCTGCCCTCCAATGACGTTACTCCTCACTGTCTTTATCCAAATGGGAATGCCTCTGACATTGTTTACAAACTTTTGAGAGAGGTTCTGCATCTAGGACTCTACCAGAATCAATCGACATAACAATAACACAACCATTCTGGGAAGAGTACCCCCTTTTTTGCCAGGTACCATCACAAGAAACACCACAGTTGACGACATCATTTTCACCAGCATGCTGGGCATCCCTGATTTGTTTTGCTGCATTAGACATGCTGTCCTTGGCAATTGCTTTGACATGTTTAGCAACTGTTCTTGCATTCTTCTGATAAGCCCTTGCTGTTGGAGGTGGTGGCATATTCATTAATGTGCAGAACTTTTTTGCTCCACTGTGACCCTTTCCTATGAACCTCATGGAGTACACCAGACGTCTGTTTACCTCATAGCTTAAGGTTTGCTTTTTGGAGGTGCAAAACTCATGCCTCCAGCCACAACTTTCACAAAGGATGCGAAGACTTGAAGCACATTCCTTCCTTTGGCAGTATTTTTCTGAAAGAACTAAGCCAAAGTCCCCACAATCGGCACACCTCATGGCAGAAAATGCAGAGGACAATATCTCCATGTCAACAAACCGAAAGCCAGTTATTGTCGGCTCTTGTTTAAAAGGTTTTTCTTCGATGAGATCGCCCTTTGTTAATAGCTTCTTTGAAGACACAGACTTGTTGATTGCCTCGCTCGAGTCCGGGGAACCCAAACCACATGCTTCTTCTTTTGGTTGATTGTCTTCACTGGCATCGCTCTCAATGGCAATCGCTGTCGCTGGTTTCGAAAACTGATTTCCCAAAAACCTTCTTTTAGGACGTCTTTTTGTTCGATGTTTAGCCATGACTGATTATAAACGACAATAAAAATCCGAAAAAACGAGAAATATCTGTAATTGCCGAAGAACAAGAGCATGAATTGCATGTACTTTCGAAAAACTGACTATGAAGTCTATGATTGTGTCGTGCGGGCTCATACAGCCCTCGGCATAGTAATAGTGGTTATGTACGTTGCAAGGAAGAGTCCCTTGTCACGCAATGCTCGTTTTTTGAACGAAAACAAGTTTTACGCGTTGTTTTTCCCATAGAAACAAAGTGTAAACAAAGCTGTTGCCCCTGGCAACCAAAAACCTGACCTCACAAATAAGTGAATTATCAATAAAAAATAAATTTCTCTTAAAAAATAAAATAGTAGGGTTAATCTAAGTTAAAATTTTTTTGGAAAGTTCTCTCATACCACCTTAAGGAATGAGTGGAAATGTAAGAAACCCGACACGATTTTTCTGGCAGGTATCCAATGCCGATATGTGAAGCCAGTCATGAAAATAACGTTAAGAATATCATACACAAAGCCCAGCAGCATTCTTCAAATGCCCCCATAAATTTTATCATTATCTGTGAAGTCAGTAGCCTCACAAAAGGTGGGCGAGCGAAAAAGGTGGGGCCCTTTCTCTCCTGACCACTCCCAACCGTCCTGCAATTATTCTTCCTCATGTACCTTATTCATTAATGACGGCCAAGATAATATTCTCTTTTTTATGCCTATTCAACCAAGAAGCCTCATTTCCATGCAAGCGGGATATTATTTTGTATATGGGATGATTATTTAAAAGGACAAAACTGAGAAGAGTAATTTATTGGTCGCTAATATTGAATATGATTTATATCTAATCGCCCAATGGTAGCTGTGAGGAACCACTGGATGTGATTTGTATTTCTTTTTGACTTGCAGCACCTGGGCTGGCAGTTTTTAAGGACTGTCTTGGTCCAATCGTTATTGGGATTTTGTCCAGGACAGCAGGAGAGGATGAGCAAGGTATGTTTTAACTCCTCCAATTCCCGCAGAGTGCGTTGCCACTGCCACTACTACTACGACCACGACCACGACAACGACCACGACCACTACCACTACCACTACCACTACCACTATCACTATCACTATCACTATGTGGTCTTATTTTAAAGTCACTTTTTTTTGCAAATGAACTTGTCTTCATTCATTGGCTGATCGCACATCAATGATGTCAGTTAAGCGAGTGTGAGATTGGGGGTCATGCCCCAAGGATCATAAATAACGTCCCTTGAGATTTTATTGTCACTCCGCCAAGGGTTTTGGAACGAACCTTTTCGAGACATAGCAGATGAAAAACAAAAGACGTCAAATTCTCTGCTGGTCCCTGTGAGCACAAATTCCTGCCCGGTGGGTAGCTAGACGTCACTGTCGGGGCCTCCTAATAATCTTAGCTGGTCAGTGTAAAAGCGATAACGATAACGCTAACGATAATAACCACGTTGACGATTGATGATGATGGTGATGATGATGATGATAATGATAATGGCGATAAAATGGAACACAAATGTCCAATACTCGGACATAATGAGATTCCTGGTACGTCACAATAGACATCACAAAGTGTCACAAAGTGTCCCGCTCTTTACACAACTGTTACTATTTTTTAAAGATTAGGGTTAGGGGACACTTTGTGATGTCCATTGTGATGTATCTTAAAATCTCATTATGTCAGCGTATTGGACAACCCTCAAATGGAAAGCAAAATAAAAGAGTTGATGTGACTTACGTAAACGTGTTTTTCCACACTGCGCCAACTGCTCGTGATTGACTTACTTTACGACTGGCTCAATGGGATTAGTTAACTCAAGTGTTCTCTTTTTACCGGCTTTGTAGGCTCCTTGTTTTGTGCTTATGGACTAGTAACTATGGTTTGTCAGTTTGCCGGCGTCTCAATCTTTAATTACGTTTATGAAGTCACCCTTAGCCGTGGATTCAATGGCTTTGTTTTCCTTGTGTGCGCCACTATCAAGCTCATTCCCCTTGGAATTATTTGGTAAGGGCTGTGGAGACTCTTTGCGAAGCGCATCTTAGCTAATAACTAAAGCAACAGGTCAAAATGCAGCTATTACAGCGGCTCTCCTGACTGGTTCAGAAAGCAATAGGCACAAAAAATATACAAGGGAGTCACTAGATCCTAGTCCCTAGCACAAGAGAGCTGCACCTTAAGGCAATGAAATTGGAGGTCGCGAAGAGCTGTGTCACGTTATCTCTGAGTCAGCGAAGGCCACTGTATCAACAAAGAAGCACACACCGTAGAAAGGACACCCCCCTGATTTAATCCGACCACAGTTTGACTGATTAGGGGAGGTGTGGGTTTCTTTCGGCTAAAAGTTCCAGAGAGCAAAGTATAAGCAGTCGAATGAAGGGTTTAGTTAGTTCGCATGTAAAGATTAACCATTGTCCAACGAGTTGACTAGCCTGACATACTCATGTTTCGTCTCTGCGGCCAACGGATTCATCTAAACCTTTCGGTACAGCCAACTCGTAAAACATTGCGTTTCGGAAGTCCCTTGCATTCAGATGGCTAGTGATGGTGGCAATCTGGTCTTATATCTCATAAGGATTCACAGTTGACATGCCAAAAACCATTTGAAATTGTGAAAGATACTTCACTGCATATTTTCGAGACTAGCCTTATATAACATTTCATATTGCCACCATCATTTGAATGCTAAACTGGGGACTTCGAACGCAATGTTTGGCGAGTTGGCTGAACAGAAAGGTCTCTGATGAATCCCTTGGCTGGGACGAAACATACGTATCACTTAGCATGTAAAGCTAGCCACGAAAATACCTGGAGTGAAGTATCTTCCACAATTCAAACGAGCTGAGTTTCTCTGAGAGTCGCCCTACTTCGAACACCAAAGGTTCCGTTTCGTAAACGTTCATTGCCATTTTTCACGGTCGATGCCATTCTTAGTAACCAAGTCTTTTTATTCGGTTAGCTTTCAATAAATTGTTAGGGTTAGTTTCATTCAAATACTTTAAAATAACAAACTTAACAGTAAAAATTGTTCCAAGAGTCGTCCAAATGAAAACGACCGTTTATGAAACGGAAAGTTGCCTCGCCGGCGCTCCGGTTTTTCTTTCTCATGAAAGTTAATTAACTTCGTTTTAATTACAGCTGGCTGGGGTAGTGATGTGTCTCAAGCTCGTTTATGTACACCGTATAGCGCAGCTGAGTTTCCACCGGGGTGGATGCTTTCGGCCCTATCTTGCATAGAGCTGCGCCCTTCGTAAAAAAAAGAAAGCTGGTTCAATGTTAACTTTGTGTGGCAATAACGACGTCTCTTTGGTTTTCAGCGGCATGAATATTCCCTCTCCAACCCAACACGGAACAGAGAAAATGCTATCCAACAGTGATCAAGAAAATGGCATCGAACAAAAGACAGAGCCCGGAGAGAGTAAAAATACCCTTGTGGTTAACAACAGTTCAAAATGTAGCTTAGAAAGGGAAGAGAGTCCAGCGCATCTGTTCTTGTAAATAATACAGTATATCCGGAGCCCATTAACCATAACTCCGATACTGGTTTTCACAGATTAAGCTATTTTTAGACAAGTTCTTAAACAAGATTTGGCGTTTACTAGTGACTATTCTCAATCCCATAGGTATTAATTTCTTACGCAAGACTTGTGGTTAGCTGGAAAGGCCTGGTTTCGCGGGAAAATCAATCTAAAAATAACTCGGTGTGTAAAAACGTCTTGAATATGTATATTGATCGCATGAGACAAATTGTTTCTTTAAGGAGGCTCGAAAGGGTTTTTCACATGTAACAGTGGGCTTCCAATGCAAAAGGGTTAAAACACTGTCGATTCTTTCGGTAGGGGAATGTTTTGATATTTGTATAATACTATTGCAAGGCATGTTTCCGCGAGACCCAAATTGTTGCCATGGTAACGGTACAACACTGCAAAACGGCCCTCTAAAACTTGGAAGATATCTTAAAAACTAATTCGGTGACCTGGTATTTTTTAAAACGTCGAAAACCTTACTAAATTCCCAGTTTCTTAATACCTGGTATCAGGAAGAACTTCCCTGCTGGAAGAAACAGAAATAAAACACAAATCGCGGTGATAAACATTGTGAAGCAACGCATTTTTAAAAACTTGACGTTTCTTATGCTCCAACGTACATTTTGAAAAGTAACCGTTATGACTTTGAAAAGTATTTCTTTAAAATTGTTTTTAAAAAGGTCAGCACCAAGCTTAGTTTGGAGATATTGATCTTACAAAATTAATTTCGGTTTTCCGGACAGCAGCTGACTCGAGCAGCTTACGTGTTGCATTCGTGGCCCATGCCCAGCTTCACTGACATTGTATTTCATATTATTTACACGGTTGCATTCTTTCGCCTAGTCACTTTGTTTTATTATTTCACGTCTTTTTTGACTAAATACAATTTTAATTGTTAATCCCGCCTGATGAACATGCAGTACATACGCCTGTTAGCTAAGCAGTGAAATCTAGCCTTCCTGAACAAAAATTATCCACCCACCGCTCCTGTATCATTTTTGTCTTAAATTAAAAAGAGTAGACGTCCACACTTCCGACAAACGTTTGTTCTTTGGATACGTAACGCAATCTTAGCCGACGAGGCCGACGTGGCCTACATTGCCACCCCTCCCGTAACACACATTTGGTGAGCCTCCACGATTCTGGGAGACACGTGACCAGCCTGAACCAAGGTCTTTTTCTCAACGACAATGGAGGCAGAGAAGAGAGACCCTGGGAACGAGGTTGTATTGAGCCCAACTCTTTTGCAGGTTGGAGTCCTTCATTGTCACTAATGTTTCTGTGGTGTCCTAAATCCTTTATGGCTCCCACCAAAATATGAGTGCAGTGATTGTTTCTAGCATTCTAAATGGTCGTCCCAAGCGTCTTGCTTCCATGAATGAATAATGATAGAATAGAGAATGAAGAAAACATCGCCAAAGGAAGTAAATGCCTCCAACTTCTTCTCTGTGTCCTGCAAAGCCAAGGTAAAGTTGAGTCCATATCAGTTTTACGTCTGTTACGTTTCTGTATACTATCAAACCGAGTGGACTCTTGATACCCACGGTTCGATATCCAAGTTATGTGACGGTCTCCCAATAGAGAAACGTACAGTACAGAACCTGCCGCCGGTGCAGCCATATGCAAATTGTCCGTGGATTTTTCATGATTTCACCATTCTTTTTGTATGCCAACAGATTTGTAGCACCAAACACCTCTTAGAAATACTTCTGAGATGTGTAAAGAGGTCGAGGCGGCCTCGTAAAAATGGACTTACCTGATTTTCCTACGCCGTCCAGTCCAGTGATCACAGCTCGCACATTGATGATTTTGCTTTGTTGTCCTTGGTCGTAAGCACAGGATCGTTTTCGTCGCATGATATCTTGAGTTTATGGTAAATGAATCACACTGACAAACGATGATGAAAAACCTTACAAAATGCGCATTTATTTCGATTAAGGTATCAAAACAAACGGTGCCGTGGAAATTAAGGGTGCGGTCGATTGACCCTATTCCGGAATAGAAATACGTGTAGTGATGATTTAAAACGGTATGTCTGGCGTTTTGAAGCAACAAGGATAACAAAGATATGTATAAAATAGCATTTTAGCCGGTGTTTGGTAATTTTCATCTGAATCTTCGTAAAAACGAAGGATTTTTAACTTCTATTCCATTTATTCCTATTCCGGAATATGGTCAATCGAACGCAGCCTAATTTTTGGATTGTGGTTTTTAGCTTCAAATTTTTAGGCTTTTTTTTATCTAAAACTCAGAAATAACTGCAATCAAAATGATGATTCATATTTAACCAATAAATTAGGTTGTTTTAGTACTTACAGGCTTCAGTTTTAAGCAGCGACTTTACTTGGAGGTGATGTTTGTCTTGGGAGGCATCTATGAACTGCCGCACGATGCACTTGATGCGCGAGATATTGCCATAGGAGAAAAAGCCCTCGCTTAAATGATTGATACATTGTTGATTGACAGCCGAGTGAATTAGGGTGGGACCCGTGACTTAGCGGGCTTCAAAATAAAAATGGAAACTGACTCGGTACGTTAAGTGTTGCCAAACTGGAAAACCATTGGCTTTCATTTCCAAGTGTCCAAGCGTCCAGAATTTAATTCCATTCGCGCTTGTTGGATATATGAGACTGCTTACAGCCAACTTGGTGCTACGCGCCTCGTTGGCTGTTTATCATTTCCTATCCATCGAGCGCTCATGGAATTTTAACATTAAGTAGTCAAACTGCCTACAACTCCAACGAACTGTGAATTGTTCAAGAGGTAATCGGCACATGTACTTGAATTTATAGGTCTTCTTAATGAGATTACAGCACCTTTTTTGCTCTGGTTCTAGTATTTTTCAGTAGCAGTCTCCAGCTCCACAGTCTACCGAAGAAATTGTTCAATGCTTCGCACCAAGAGATTCTCTTGTTTGCACTTTAATTTTAACTTGATATTTTCAGTCCTTACTTTCTCCACTATGTCTTAAGCATTGTTCAGCTGCTCAGTCAACCTCTCCTTCTCGTTTTTCATCCTTTACTCTTGGAAGCTTGCTTGGTCTTTTTTCAATACGAGGTCTTCTTAATCATCGTGGTAGTTGCTATAGTAACACTGTGCGTTATCGTTTCTCAAACGATAATACACAACAATACGGTCGTTTCTTTTTGTGGAAGATTTTCTCTCTCTTTTTTTTAATTCTTGGGAGGTAAGTGTTCTTGGCTAAACAACCTTTCCTTTTGATCTCCCAAAGGTTTTACCTTCTGAGCCTTTCCTTTTCTCTTCAGTTCAGATTTTGCCTATGCAAAATTTTTCCATTACAAGCAGTTGGAAATCTAGAGCATGGATTTCAAGGAAATCAATAACCACGTTTTTCATTTCTTGATTATCCACAGCTCCAATGTTGTACACAAATATGGCCAAAAAGGTCGATCCGACAACAAAAAACTGTCTTTTAAAGCACACGAGATTCCTCTCTTTCTTAATAAATGGAATGTTCTGATAGATTTACCTAAGCTTTCTGCATTTAAAACATTACGTTTCACAAAGGAACGGAAATCGTTGCATCAAGATTTATTTTGCGCAAAGAAGGGTATAGAAATTTGTGTCTTGTTAAGATATTCCCACATTGAAGGCTTTTCGCTCATAAAAATGAAGATTACCTAACCATATTTGTGACCCCAACTGTCTTCACATGATTTTGACAGACTTGCATGTTGCTGTTATAAGCCCGCAAACATTGGAGCGTGTATACTAAATCGAAATCCCTTCGCTTTTACCGAACAACTCTCTTCAAGTCGTAGACTTGAAGGAAAACCCATTCTGCAATCATTTCTTTTCAATACAAGCATGCAATACCCACATCCAGTCTTCGGACTGGATATTTTTGTATTTAGTGACAAAGGAATTTGTAGACTTGAAAACATATTGAAAAACATAAGGCGCCTCATTTATTTATTCCGATCCTAAAATACAATTGTGTGCAGTGATTGTTTACATTCAATTCAATTCAATTTCAATAGGTGCCAAGAATAAAGGTGAAGTCCTTGGATGACACGATAAGGTTAAAACTTCTTTCTCGACATGGTGTAAGATTAGCTCTAGAACGACGCACCATGTTGTATAACAGATGCACCGAAGAAACTTTTAAAAGCCCCCCGCCCACAACGGCCAATTGCTTTTCGATAAACCGATAAAAAGGAATTGACTTATAATTGAAATTTGAGGTTCATGACATTTTGAACACTCGAACTATCAAAATCACATGTGCTTTCTGTTTTTGTAAATTCCTGGACACCACTCGAGTTCGCTCCTTTTGCCGTATTCTACGTTTCTTTTTGGTTCAAACTTGCCTGCGTGGTTACTGGCTTTTACTTCTCCATTTACAAGGTTGGGTGTGTTTACCGGTGCTTACTTTCCTGTTTCCCGAAACGTAGTTGAGGTGTGCTTTTTTTTGCGGTGATGGTCTTGTCTCATCGCGGTTAGCTCCACGCCGGAATATTCTCTGGTGCCATTATCTGGAAATCTTGCTGATTAAAAGCAGTTTTCTTCCTTATACTTCTTGCTGAAGGTTTGCATTTCAAGTGGTAAATGGTTTGTGTGCACTAACATTTAAAGTCCTTTGTTGTAGTATAGCGTGGTTTCTTTGGTATTCACCTGAATTTCTGGCTCTAGAACTGATGGTGAAATCTGGAATCCAGACGCGAAAAAGAAAAAAAAAACACAACGATGATGTGTTGATGTAAGGAAATTCTAGGCAATCACAAACGACACAACTAATCGAATAAACCAATCAGAACTCGTGATGAAGATTTGCAGCAGGCGGGTAAACAAGGAAAAACGATATTAGCCGAGGTACCGAGGAAATGGCGGGAATTTTTTTGAGTAATCATTGATCGCAGCAAACCAGTTTCCACACGATAAGCAAAACCGCTTTAACTGTACATAAGCAGATTTCCCAGGAAATAAAATTGTTAATGAGCTTTTTGATGTGTCAATGGATTATGAAGGGATGATTTTGATAGGGATAGCAAAGTAATGAATAAATATCGAAATATTCAACTCAAGTTTTATAAAATGCTGCCCATGAAAAGGGCTAACGCTAACCTGGGTTGTTTGTGGAAAGAGAGCTATAGCAAGGGGAAGACCAAAGCCAAAAGCAGCTACACAGACCAGCACTTGAACAGGAAAGTAAAGTTTTGGACGAGACATTAAGAACTTAGTCCTATAATTAAACAAAAAAAAAAAACATTAGCCAGCCACTCAACAATCTGGAACAAGAAGGCAACTGCTACAAGAAGGACATCTGAATAGCCCATTTCCGAGTTGCTGCATGCTTCAGTTTTAAAGCGAGTCCTGGTGCACAACCATTCAAATGGAAATGAGATGCCTATCAAACTCATTTCCTTTACAATAGTTGAGCACCAAGACTCACTTCGAAACCGAGACAAACAGCAACTCGGAAATGGCCTATTAAACTCTTTCCGTGTTTAAAATGTGTCCTAACTGGTAGCCTGCAGAGGTTGCGTTTTTTGGCAGGCGGACGCTTGTTCAAGGCCTAAAGTTCGTAATGGGTCGCCATTTTGAAAGCACACAGCACTTAAACCTTTCATACTGTCCTCCTCTCACTGAGTGCAATTTTCGTGACTGGCCTCAGGCCTCTGTTAGTCTTGCTATATCCAAGATGTCGGCCATTAGTTCTTACCAAAACAAAAATACCAAGGCTTTCCAGGCCACCTAACTGGACACGAATTTAACTAGTATGGAGCACCATTGAAGCTACGCGAAGCTGCGCCCGTAACCATGACATTATTTCATATTTCCCAGGCATATGAAAACGTTACATCCGTGCTGGTGTCCACGCGTGAAAAATCAGTTCCAGCCGAAAAGACTAAGCTCCCCTGCTATAGCCGTTGCAAACTATTAAGGCCGATCAGAGTTGGAAGCGAATGCGTGGAGTCGGTATTGAGACATTTGCTTCTGAGTGGTCTTTCGTCAGTGAAATTTTCAGCCAGTTTGCTTTCAATTGATCCCGTACTACTCAATTGCAATTCAAACGCCAAATGTTCATGAAAGTCTCACCTTTCTAAAACTTGCATAGCAAATGGCGGAATAACCAAAACTGGCAACGGGAGCAACACCCGTGTTAGGGTTGTTTCAGACACGGCCTGAAAATGAAAATGGAAAGGAGGACAGTTAGCGATAAACGTAAAGGGAAATGAAGCTTTGTACTGGAAGCGCTTAAAAATTTACGTCTTACAAGTTTCACGTACGAAGTAGGTGAAAGAAAATGGTCGTAATCGAGGGGAAACAAAACTGACTCACTGTTTTCCTTGGGGCGAATCACCAAATCTTAATTGGGGAATGCAACGAGATTGGGCACTAACTGAAAATACAAGAAAAACGAGATGCAGAAAGTAGCAAGGTATCAGCTTACCTTCCGAGCAGCTATTTTCGATGTTCCAACAACATGTCCGTCCTTGTCCTTGACCTCAATTCCTGTGAAGAGCTCATGATTTCTCATGAGGACAACATTACAAATGTTAGCAGTAGCTAAAAAAGAGAAAAAGATTAGCTATTAGCGATGTTGTCGTTGCTGTTGTTGGTGCTCGTTATTTTGCTTACCCCCTTAAGTCCTCAACAAAGCCTAAACTTCGTTATCTGATTTCACGTTGTTGTTTTGCACGTACGGGACGGTAAAGAAATCTGCTCCTAAAACATGCCGTTTTGTAGCGTTTTGTTATCCGTTCCTTATCCGGGGTCGCGGAGTACGTTTTGATTGAAAGTGGGAGAGTTATGTTTTGGTAGGTATGAATCACGGAAGTGTGATGGGAGGAGGGGGGCTATAGCATCCCCAACCCCACTCACTCCACGGCCTTGCTAATGTCACGGTGACAACAACCCCTGCAAATCCAATTCGTGATTTTTCTCACCTGTAGCAGGATAAGCAACCAATCGTTGTAGTAAGGCTTTCAAAGATGGATTCGAAATTCTAGCGCGTTTTACGAGAGTCGTGAGGCCAAGCTATGTACAAACAAAAGCATGACGTAAGAAAACAAATGCCTTGATATTTCCCACAGGAAATTCACAACGAAGGCTGATGATACTTCATTTCATTGTTACTACTGCTCTTCCTAAAAAGTGTGTCAATATTTATTTACTTTTGCATCAATATTTGTTTTGCATAAAGCAGGCTAACAAAATCTGTTCCTTGCTTAGTTCGCATTTGTGAGGGTTAAAACAGAATTTTCGGTCGTATGTTTCTGATAGCAAGTCGTATATTTTGAGGTCTCCCATCTAGATACTAACTCCGCCGGCCGCCGGGCAGGGTTTAACTTCAGTGAAGATGTTTTTCTTCGAAACCTAAGAGTACACGCTTGAACTTGTGGTGAAAAAGAAGTTGTAAGATCAACATGTCAGCCTCGAAGCCAATGTTTCTTGATTCCCCTTTATTTGCTTCAGTCTTTCTGGGTTTAGTATTTTGCTAGGAACCACATATCTTCTCAGGGGGCTATTTACCTAAGACATCTACCATGGCACTTTAATGATATACGGTACTAAAACAATATCGTCTACAATAGGGAGTTTTAAGCAAATCACTACGGATGGTGCTACTACGGCTGCCGTGACTGAAAAGGTCTGGGGAGACTACGTCTCGGTGGTCTGCTAAATTTTAAGTTTAGCAAAGCAAAATACAAGGAAACATGGGCTAAAGGTGTTTAAAATCTCTTTTATTTAGTTTCTTACCTTCAAATGGCTTCGCTGAAAAGACGATGGCCGTTGTTCGCCATGCTAGGACGAACAGATTATTTCTGAGCAAAAGCAAATGCTATACACCTTGTACAATAACAACAATTTGATGGATGAAATATACAATTTCAGAGACGAATATCTCAAAGAATATCGAGTGAAAAAGACACATGTATCTATACTCAAAGAAGCAAAATAGCATCGTATAGTATCCAGATATAAAACATCCTCACTAAATCCTCAAAGCAAACTTAACCGAAGAAAAACAACCGCGTGCTGAACTCACTTCGCCA
>NC_090885.1:74769849-74794849 GCF_036669925.1 Montipora capricornis | reverse complement strand
CCATATCGTGAGGAGATCAATTAAAATAAGGTGATTTCAAGTTCCAACTGCAGTTAACAATAAGCAGCTATCACAAATGAGATATGACCGATTTTGAACTCTACAGAACAAGTAAACCACAAATTTCATATTCTCGGAATTGATGAGGTTTTTTTAAGCTGCTGAAGCTTGCAACCAAATACCGCTTTGTTTACAAACGTTATCTTTCGAGCTGATCAATGCAGCACCGATGCTGAGAGCAAAGCCTGAACTGACTTGACCGTAAATTAGGTGACTGTCGAGTGGTTCCGAGTACGTCATTGCCAAGAGCCTAAGGGATTACGTGACGTAATTGCAACCGAGCCAGACATAAAAGTACTGTAGCTACATTATCACAACCAAGTCACTCTTGATCACAACACCTCTGAAAACACGATCTAAGGCTTTCAAGCTACCCAACGAGAAGCAACACTAAACTAAAGAAAGAACAAAGGAAGGTGAGAAGAACTTTCTTAAATTCAAACAGCTTGTTTGCTGCGTAAACCGAAACAACTTGGTATTTTTTACTGTTTTGACATCAGGATAAAGTTGCACAACTTTTTCAGGTGTCACGCACGACTTAACAAAGAGAGCTTTTCGACACAAACGAGAAATGAAACTAAGAAATGTACAGTCAGTCATTATCAATCTTTCGATAAGTGTGTACAATCGCAATGGAAACGTGAGACGAGTTCAAATTACTAAAACTTGACGTGAAAATTCTACATTGTAATTATAAAACTTAAGTTGTTTATCAAAATAACTAATTTGTGAAAGATAAAATAATTTTTTGAAAAACAATGCGATGAAAAGAATCTTACTTGTATGCAAAAAAATTAGGGTAGGTCACCAGGCTAGGTTTCGAGATATTGCTCAACAATTCCGGCAAAAAATGTCTCCAGTTTTTTGTGATTTAGGTCGCGTTCTTAGGTCACTCAGCTGACCCCGGAAATTCTTTCGAACCTCATTAAAATTCGAGAGCTGAAATGACTGCGGTATATTTAAAAAAAACTTCTAAAAACTAATCAAAGCAAAGCAAACTCAATTCACACTAAAGAAAACCAGGTAATTTTTTTCAGAAAGTGAAACGGAATTTCGCCTTTGCGTTGTCTCACGACCCCATAAGCTGCATAGCTTTTACTAATAAAGGCTGTCTGTCAAGCACTATTTGTCATGCGTAGGATTGATGTCATATTAAGAAAATAACGTTCATTACACGATTCAGGTAATATAGAGAAGCCCTTCTCACTCGTCAAGAAAAACAAATATTTAAATTACTATTCAAATGTATTCATTGTGATCCTTCGCACCGCAACCTATACCTCCCCCTCTACCACGCTACACATAATCAATTTTGCATTAATCAGCTCTTGATTATTCTTCATGTCCGTCACTTATTTTCGTCTTTGGCCAATAAAGCGCGGTGACAAACATGAGGCTAAACAAGTGCATAACTGAAATAAATTTTTAGGCTGGATTACAGAACATCCGTCCATTTACATTTAACCAAGAGAAAATGAGGGGACAGAGAAGGAGGTTCCCGGTCCAGCCCTTGGGATATGTCAAGTCCACGAAAGTTATTTTTAGACGAGCGGAAGTCTTCCGAGACGTCCGCATGCAGGCCAACCTCGGTCCGATGTTTGAAAGAAAATATATATTCATCAGCCTTCCACGTGCGCCATCATTTCCTCTTTTCACTAAGAACCTGAGAGCGAGGCAAGACTGCATGCGGACGTCTCAGAGGACAGACTTTCGCTAGAACAAAGACTTCCGCTCGTCTAAAAATAACTTTCGTGGACATAACATATCCCGGCCTTGAGCCTTGAGCCTCCCTCTCTGTCCCCTCATTTCCTCTTGATTTAACCTCAAAAGGCCCAAAGTCATACCTTGTTCTTTAATCCACACTGTGGACCACGGTGGCAGTGCATTTTACTCCTTGGAATTATAATATCCATATTCGTTCACTACGAGACTTGGAGTTGTAATATTCAAATTCATTGACTACGGAACTGCAGTGACAAGATTAAATAGTAACGCTTCCAAGGTGGACGGGTACTCTTTAATTCTTCAATTTCTAGTGCCTTAATAACGTTTCGTATGGCTCAAACCACATCTTCAGAATTAACCGTTAGCTATTTAAAAAATATATATAACAGTAATTTGAGTAGCTTACGAGGTAACATTGATAGTACCAAAAGGAGGTAATACAATACTTTAAAAAGATAGACAAGAAACAATGAAAACAAAAGAGAAAATATATACACTGTAAATGCAATACCTAATACACATGTAAAACTTATTAATAAAGATACAGCTTTTCGCTGCGAACATATCCAGTTAAGGGTGGCTGAAGATCACGAAGAAAAAGAGTTTCTTTTATGGTACAATGTCGGTCGACCTCCCAGTCGCTAGAATTTCAAAGTGGTCCCATTTTAAGTTGTGGCCAGTTGAGATTACGTGCTCACGTGTTATTAGGGAGCTTACAAAACGATGACGCCGACGGCGACGACGACGCTACAAAATAATAGGTTTAGTGAGCAAAAACAATGGCTCTGCACGCTCTGCACGTGCGTTTTACATTTTGGTACATTTCTTTGCCGTCATCTCCTAAATGACGACGTGAAATGACCAAATTCAAGGTCTGTGGACGACGTTAACACATGACGATTAATTTTCAGTTCTCTCTCTAAGCTTCAAACCCACTCATACAGGTTTCATTCCTCGACAGTTGCTATACATTTTAAGGCGAAACGACATGAAATAGCTTCGTAGTGATATGAATAACGCGAACTTGTATTTTTAAATGAAGTCCTCGTTGCCATCGTCGTCCTCGTTTCGTAAGCTCCCTAATTGTTACTTAACAACGTCTTGAAGTGTTCAGATTTCCGGTCATGTCGCCTTCGCTTTGTTTTACCAATGTAAAATTCATTACAATCCTACAAACTTTGTAGCTCTAATCAGTTCTTATACGAGAAAAAAGACTTGATGTTACGTAAAAATTTATTTCATTTTTGCGCTTGTTTAGGCTCATGTTTGTCAGGGTAGTTTGTGTCCTATTCCGTCGGTTATTGTTTAAAGATGCCTTCTGCTAAGATGTATCCATTTAACTGCGCTAATTATCTCGATATCTTAAACAATTTCGAAACTTCTGCGATAGGCATCCATTTGCAAATTATGTGGGCTACCATTGGTATATGCAGGAGTCATGGTCTCCTGGTAATGTGCGATGATTGGCTAAAAGATGTCTGGCCGCATTTAAATCACACACAGTTACGACACGCTCGCTCGCGTTCTCCTGCACTTACCGTCCGTTGTCCGTGTTTCTACTGCGTCATGACGGTGCAGCTGATTTTCTGCATGTGTCTGTGGTCCAAATTGCACCTAATTAGATGCAATATTTATAAGAGTGTAATTTTTTTTCAGTGCTATCTTTTTCAGTCCCATGTAATCCACGTGAGCGTTTATAGTTTTGGAACTGGGCCCCCGCAAGAATGGAAAATCTCTGACCAGGATGAGAAGTGAACACACGACCTTCAGAAAATAACGTATCGAGTACCCACGTACCTTATATAGAACGTTTTCAACCAACCTCTAGGGACATCAATGACAATAGAGAAATGTACGACTTCTGGTGGACGAACAAAAAAAGCTAATGAGAGATCTTTTGTTTTCGTTCGCCAACATGAAGGCGATGACGTCACGTGAAAACCTCCTATAGGACATTTAATTCACCCTAAACTTGAAGTGCAATAGATCACCTCTTAGCTGGCTTGATAGCTCAGTTGGCAGAGCCAGTGCAGCGTAATCCAGCGCACGGTGGTCATGGCTTCAAATCCCTTTCACGTTTGGAATTTTTTCAGGCTTGCTTGCAACTGCGCATGCTTAAGTTTCTTATCTAACTGCGATGAACTTTCTAACGTTCTTTTCATGTTCATTGCGCAGATCAAATATATGACATAAATTAATCATTATTCCGCCTTTAATTTCTTGCCCTACTTTAGCATTCTTCAAGCGCGTGGACCCTTTGAGTCGCTCAGTTATTCATAACGATGCCGCGACACAACCTTCCCGTGTGGAGACGCCTGCTAACAGTGGAACCCGTTTTATTTTTCCACGCGTACGGATTGCTGTCTGCCTTTCCTCTGTATCGGCAATACGTGTACAGTGTTCTTAGCGAACAAAACGGTTTTCCTTATAAAGAGGTTACTGCAGTCGACGATGGACTTGGATGCCAAGAAAGTATCATCGCCCAAAACGATACTTTAAAGCAACTCGAAAAAGAGGTGAGATAATATACACAACATTTTAATTGACTTACCTACGAACACAAATACCTTCAACTAAGAGTAGTCTTGAATATGCTGATGATAGAAGTGCTTAATAAAAGTACACTATATAGGAAACTGAGGTCTAACGTGCGCAGTTTCACGCGCGCGGGATCAAGGGTTGGTAACCATACATTTCGCCATTCGTGACATTGGCCGTCTTTGTACTAGAGACGCATAAATCGTCTGGACGAATTATGTGTCTCTCATGTTATTCGTCTAGTCTAAAGACGGGACGAACTATATAAGACGCATAATCCGTCTGAGACGAACTTGGGCAAACAGTCTTTGCTGCGTCTGTTTAATTCCCTTGGCAGGGACAAAACATATACGTATGTCAGGCTAGCCACGAAAGTATGCAATGAATGAATGCATGCAACTTAAATCTGTTAAATTCGTCAATTATGAAGACGGGCACAAGATGCATAATGCGTCTGGCGAACTATCTAATTAAGTGCGTCTTCGAAGACGTGCTAAAAAGGATAGTTCGTCCAGACGCATTATGCGTGCATTATGCGTTTTGTGCCCGTCGTTATACCAGACGAACTTAACAGACCCAGAAATAAAAGTTTGCCCAAGTTCGTCCCAGACGAATTATGCATCTCTAAGATAAAGGTGGCCATTGCATCGCCGCAGTTCGGCACATAATACGCGCACTAATCCCACCAGCTTTGCAGGCTCAATCAATCTTATATAATTTTAGGTACAAAGCCAAGCCACAAGAGTGGATCTTGCACTGGTTTTCTTTGAGACGATCCCCTCTCTTCTCCTGGCTCCGTTTTGGGGAGGCTGGTTAGACAAGTCTGGACGGAGAAAACCCGCACTAATCTTTCCTCCGGTTGGAGCTATGCTGGGGACCATAGTAATACTTACTGTCATACAACTCAAGTTGCCTTTGTATGTGATGTTCGTGGGCTCGGCTATCAGCGGCTTGTCGGGATTTTTACCGTTGCTTACAATAGCTGTCATGTCGTATGTTGCTGATACAACAGAGAAGACCGCGATTGCATTTAGATTGGGTAAGGAGAGACATAAAATCTTATTTTTGGAAAAGAACTCAGGCACAAAGTCAGTTTACCGTGGGAGAGCTTTGCCATAGGTGGAAATATGGTGACATGAATTTGTGACTAAGTTAATGGAATGAGAGGCGTTCATCGATGAATGAATTTTTGTTCGAGATTTTTGCCGATTTCGGTGCTAAAGTGGTCTAAGGATAGGCCGCAAATTGTCATGTTGTGGTGGAGGTGATTAGGAAGATAAAAATGGCCCGCAACTAGTTTTGACGCATCTGTGTCGTTTTTTCTACATCTCGTAGTTGTTTGCGAATGTTTCGCCCATGTAGATCTTCTTACATAGTGCGCAGGGTTATAATTACGCAACAGGTGACATTTACGGAGATGCACGTGGAGTGGTCAGTGATTTTAACGGATCGATTCGGTCCTGATAAGTAACCATGTTAGAAATAAAAGGACAAGTTTTGCTTCGTGTGTGTGTTTATTTAAAAGTCCGGCTTTATCCCGGTTTGTTGTCAGACTTAAATGTGCTCTTAACTAGAAAGTTACCTATGTTTTTGTCGCGTTTGAATCAAATAGGTGGTGGTAGTTGAAATAGATGTTTAGTTTCGGGATCATTGAGGAGAATTTTGAAGTTTTTGAGAATGAAATTTTTGACTGCAAGGTTTTGTGGAAGGTAGGTGAGGGTGAATGGCATTCTGTTGGTTTCTTCGTTCTGTGACGTTAGGCCGTGTGGTGTGCGGCCCCACTGGGGAAGAATACCTCCAACGTATCCCTGGGTGTCGTAAGAGTCGACTTAAAGGGTTGATGCTGAAGGTTAACCTCCTCTTCATTATCAAAAAGCCTGGTTCCCGCCTGCAACCTCGTGAGGTCGACTGCTGGCACCGTTGGGACCCCCCATGAGTGCCTCAGCCGAGCAGAGAGAGACGTTTGGCACGATGTTTGCCTGTGGTGACAGCGGAGTCAGGGTAGCCACGTTTTTTTGAAAAACTGGCACATTTCCTCGCACTTGCTGTTAAAGTCGAAGTTGCCACTAGAGAGGTGCCTCAGTCTAAGAATTGAGAGAATGGGATGGCATTTTTTACGTGTTGTGCATGAGAGGACGAATGAAGCAAATAGTTATGGGAATCTGTTGGTTTGTAGTGTACACTAGTAGATAAACCGTTGCCGTTGACTAAACGTTTAATGTCGAGGAAAAGCAAGGAAAGCTAGTGAATTTTTGACTATGGGTGTCATGATTTTTTTTAATAGCTCGAGATAAGTTCATTTGGGCAACTGCATGTTTACTTTAGACAGGCTCAATTGACCACTCCTCTTCAAGGGTTTTTTGGGTAAACTGACATAAAAATCCTAGCTGCCAGGAGAAAGACATGAGTTGGCTGTTTGCAAGTGCAGCTGACGGATAAAACCAAGGATTACTAGAACAAGTTGAACGTCATCCAGTTGTCGTGTTAGGAAAAAACCAGGAATCTCAATATTTTTAGTTTGGAGCCATAACCAATACGGATCACGTGAAATCACAAGTATATAACGAAACCAACGACCGCAATGAATAACACAACGAGTTCGTAACGACTAAAAGAGTTCTTTGTACAAGTGATTATTCTGAGTAAGGTACAAACTAATTGACCCGACTACAGGGTCGACGGTTGTCTTTCCCAATCTCGTTACCAGGGCTTTTTCTCCAAAAGAAGTGTGGGAACCCAACCGAGGCCCTGGAAATAGGCACATATAGATAATGTTAAAAATTGCGAGTCAAACGTTGCTCAAAAGTTGCTCCAAAAGTTTAACAAGTTGCTTATCAACATACGCCACTTCATTCACATAAAAGCTTCAAACAAAATTGTACTGGATATCCTCCGCAAAGGTGAAACGTTGCTCAAACTTCAAAAGTTGCTAAGAAGTTGTAAGTATAATCTATATATGCCTACCTGGAAACGAGGTTGGATATGTTCTTATCAAAACTTCAACGAATTTCATCTCTTCGAAACAGTGAGACTTAGGGTGCGTTCGATTGACCGTATTCCGGAATAGGAATACATGGAATATAAGTTAGAAATCCTTCGTTTTTACGGAGATTCACATTAAAATTGTCAAACATCTGCTAAAATGCTATTTTAAACATATTTTTACTATTCGTGCTGCTTCGAAACGCGCTAAACAAACCATTTTAATTATCACTCCACGTATTCTTATTCCGGAATAGGGTCAATCGAAGGCGCCCTTAGACAGTCCTCATAAATTATACCCTGCGAGCAGCTGGTTTCGCCTACGCTTCCCGCGAAAGAAACCACTGCGAGCAACCGTTAGTCTCTTTGAGTGTGCCGCTGTCCAGCGCCAAGGACGAATAAATTAAATTTAAACCAGTAAAACGAGTTAGAAAACTTGTTTTGGAGCTTGCGCGTGCGTTCAGCTACGTAAGTGCTGCGTTTGGACAAGCCTGCTGTGTAGTGATTTCCCGCGAAATAAGACGAATTGACGTCATATTCATCACGTGGGGTGTAACGTACTTCGCACATGCTTGATGGAAAATCAAACGGTTGCTCGCAGTGGTTTCTTTCTCGAGAAGCGTAGGAGAAACCAACTGCTCGCAAGGTACATAAATTATAACCTTGTTCCAAAGAATATTGTTTCTTTTAGGAGATATCCTAACAAATATTTGTTTCACTTTTCTTTGCAGCGATTATGCAGTTGACGGTCCTCTCGGCCGGATTCCTTAGTCAGCTGACAAGTGGTTTATGGATTGAAAGGTTTGGATTCATCGCACCTGCATGGCTTATCTTCGCCTGTTTTACAGCAAGTGCTCTCTGGGTCATTTTCCTGGTTCCCGAAAACTACGCACAAGTTTCAAACGAGAAAAACAAGTTTTTCGATCTGCAGCACTTAAAAAGGCTGGTAAATGTCTTCAAAGTTCCTCGCCCCGGTGGATCAAGGAGAATTTTGTTGCTGCTGTTACTGACTGGAGCAATTGCAACCTTGACTGAGGAAGGCATGGGCGGAGTTGTAATCCTTTACATAATAAAGAGCCCTCTTTGTTTTAGTCCATCTCTTGTGGGCTACTTCCTGGCTTATGCATTGTTAACTCCCGGAATTGGAGGAGCTGTTGGTGTGAAGTTGTTCGGAACTTTCTTCAGTGAAAAAATTACTGGTGGGATAGGACTTGTAAGTCAGATCATAGAAATGACACTCTTGTCGTTTGCAACTCGCACTTGGTTGGTTTTCCTAGGTGAGTGGGAGATCTTTTACTTAAGGTATGAGTGGAAATTTAAGAAACCCGACATGATTTTTCTGGCAGGTATCCACGATATGTGAAGCCAGTCATGGAAATAACGTTAACAATATCTGACAAAAAGCCCAGCAGCATTCTTCAATTGCCCCCATGAATTTTATCAATATCTGTGAAGTCAGTTGCCTCACAAAAGGTGGGCGAGCGAAAAAGGTGGGGCCCTTTCTCTCCTGACCACTCCCAACCGTCCTGCAATTATTCTTCCTCATGTACCTTGTTCATTAATGACGGCCAAGATAATATTCTCTTTTTTATGCCTATTCAACCAAGAAGTCTCATTTCCATGCAAGCGGGATATTATTTTGTATATGGGAAGATTATTTAAAAGGGCAAAACTGAGAAGAGTAATTTATTGGTCGCTAATAATGCCCAATGGTAGCTGTGAGGAACCACTGGATGTGATTTGTATTTCTTTTTGACTTGCAGCACCTGGGCTGGCAGTTTTTAAGCACTGTCTTGGTCCAATCGTTATTGGGATTTTGTCCAGGACAGTAGGAGAGGATGAGCAAGGTATGCTTTAACTCCTCCAATTCCCGCAGATCTATCTAGCTATCACTATCACTATCACTATCACTATCACTATCACTATCACTATCACTATCACTATCACTATCACTATCACTATCACTATCACTATCACTATCACTATCACTACCACTACTACCAGTACTGCTATGTGGTCTTACTTTAAAGTCACTTGCTTTGCAAATGAACTTGTCTTCATTCATTGGCTGATTGCACATCAATGATGTCAGTTAAGCAGACTTGGCGAGTGTGAGATTGGGGGTCATGCTCCAAGGATCATAAATAACGTCCCTTGAGATTTTATTGTCACTCCGCCAAGGGTTTCGGAACGAACCTTTTCGAGACATAGCAGATGAAAAACAAAAGACGTCGAATTCTCTGCTGGTCCCTGTGAGCACAAATTCCTGCCCGGTGGGTAGCTAGACGTCACTGTCGGGGCCTCCTAATACTCTTAGCTGGTCAGTGTAAAAGCGATAACGATAACGCTAACGATAATAATCACGTTGACGATTGATGATGATGATAATGATAATAATGATAATGGCGATAAAATGGAACACAAATGTCCAATACTCCGACATAATGAGATTACGTCACAATAGACATCACTAAGTATCATAAAGTGTCCCGCTCTTTACAAAACTGTTACCATTTTTCAAGGATTAGGGTTAAGGGACACTTTGTGATGTCCATTGTGATGTATCTTAAAATCTCATTATGTCGGCGTATTGGACAACCCTCAATAAAAAAGTTGATGTGACGTTAATACGTAAACGTGTTTTTCCACACTGCGCCAACTGCTCATGATTGACTTGCTTTACGACTGGTTCATTGCGATTAGTTAACTAAAGTGTTCTCTTTTTTCCGGCTTTGTAGGCTCCTTGTTCTGTGCTTATGGACTAGTGACTACGGTTTTTCAGTTTGCCGGTGTCTCAATCTTTAATTACGTTTATGAAGCCACCCTTAGCCTTGGATTCAATGGCTTTGTTTTCCTTGTGAGCGTCGCTATCAAGCTCATTCCCCTTGGAATTATTTGGTAAGGGCTGTGGAGACTCTTTGCGGAGCGCATCTTAGCTAAGAACTAAAGCAAGAGGTCCAAATGCTGCTATTACAACGGCTCTCCTGATTGCTTCAGAAAGCAATAGGCACAAAAAATATACAAGGGAGTCACTAGATCCTAGTCCCGAGCACAAGAGAGCTGCACTTTAAGGCAATGGTTGGCAATGGCTGGCTGGGGTAGTGATGTGTCTCAAGCTCGTTTATGTATACCGTATAGCACAGCTGAGTTTCCACCGGGGTGGATGCTTTCGGCCCTATCTTGCATAGAGCTGCCCCTTCGTAACAAAAAAAGAAAGCTGGCTCAATGTTAACTCTGTGTGACAATAACGACGTCTCTTTGGTTTTCAGCGGCATAAATATTCCCTCTCCAACCCAAGACGGAGCAGAGAAAATGCGAGCCAACAGTGATCAAGAAAATGGCATCGAACAGAAGACAGAGCCCCGAGAGAGTAAAAATACCCTTGTTGTTAACAACAGTTCAAAATGTAGCTTAGAAATGGACGAGAGTCCAGAGCATGTTAAAGATGATGGGTTTACTGGCTCAACAAAACTCTAGAGCAGCGATTTCAATAAGCTTTAGTTATATGTTGTTGGTAAAATTGGTCTCAGATTAAGCTCGTTCTTTTCTAGGTGAAAAGGGATTTAACTCGCGAACCAATTATACATATATCTAACACATGATATCTTGTAGGATTTAATTATAGGGACCGCCTTCTAAATTTATCTACTTACCGCGACGTTACCAATTTTACATCTGTTCTTGTAAATAATACAGTAATATATCCGGAGCCCATTACCTCCAATACTAGTTTTCACAGATTAAGCTATTTTTAGACAAGTTCTTAAACAAGAATTGGCGTTTACTAGTGACTATTCTCAATCCCATAGGTATTAATTTCTTACGCAAGACTTGTGGTTAGCTGGAAAGGTCTGGTTTCGCGGGAAAATCAATCTAAAAATAACTCGGTGTGTAAAAACGCTCTTGAATATGTATATTGACAAATTGTTTCTTTAAGGAGGTTCGAAAGGGTTTTTCACATGTAACAGTGGAAAAGGGTTAAAACACTGTCGATTCTTTCGGTAGGGGAATGTTTTGATATTTGTATAATAATATTGCAAGGCATTTTTTCAAGAGACCCAAATTGTTGCCATGGTAACGGTACAACACTGCAAAACGGCCCTCTAAAACTTGGAAGATATCTTAAAAACTAATTCAGTGACCTGGTATTTTTTAAAACTTCGAAAACCTTACAAAATTCCCAGTTTTTAATACCTGGTATCAGGAAGAACTTTCCTGCTAGAAGAAACAGAAATAAAACACAAATCGCGGTGATAAACATTGTGAAGCAACGCATTTTTAAAAACTTAACGTTTCGTATGCTACAACGTACATTTCGAAAAGTAACCGTTATGACTTTGAAAAGTATTTCTTTAAAATTGTTTTTAAAAAGGTCAGCACCAAGCTAAGTTTGGAGATATTGATCTGACAAAATTAATTTCGGTTTTCCGGACAGTAGCTGACTCGAGCAGCTTACGTGTTGCATTCGTGGCCCATGCCCAGCTTCACTGACATTGTATTTCATATTATTTACACGGTTGCATTCTTTCGCCTAGTCACTTTGTTTTATTATTTCACGTCTTTTTTGACTAAATACAATTTTAATTGTCAATCCCGCCTGATGAACATGCAGTACATACACCTGTTAGCTAAGCAGTGAAATCTAGCCTTCCTGAACAAAAATAATCCACCCACCGCTCCTGTATCATTTTTGTCTTCTATTAAAAAGAGTAGACGTCTACACTTCCGACAAACGTTTGTTCTTTGGATACGTAACGCAATCTTAGCCGACGAGGCCAACGAGGCCTACATTGCCACCCCTCCCCTAACACACATTTGGTGAGCCTCCACGATTCTGGGAGACTCGTGACCAGCCTGAACCAAGGTCTTTTTCTCAACGACAATGGAGGCAGAGAAGAGAGACCCTGGGAACGAGGTTGTATTGAGCCCAACTCTTTTGCAGGTTGGAGTCCTTCATTGTCACTAATGTTTCTGTGCTGTCCTAAATCCTTTATGGCTCCCACCAAAATATGAGTGCAGTGATTGTTTCTAGCATTCTAAATGGTCGTCCCAAGCGTCTTGCTTCCATGAATGAATAATGATAGAATAGAGAATGAAGAAAACATCGCCAAAGGAAGTAAATGCCTCCAACTTCTTCTCTGTGTCCTGCAAAGCCAAGGTAAAGTTGAGTCCATATCAGTTTTACGTCTGTTACGTTTCTGTATACTATCAAACCGAGTGGACTCTTGATACCCACGGTTCGATATCCAAGTTATGTTACGGTCTCCCAATAGAGAAACGTACAGTACAGAACCTGCCGCCGGTGCAGCCATATGCAAATTGTCCGTGGATTTTTCATGATTTCACCATTCTTTTTGTATGCCAACAGATTTGAAGCACCAAACACCTCTTGAAAATACTTCTGAGATGTGTAAAGAGGTCGAGGCGGCCTCGTAAAAATGGTCTTATCTGATTTTCCTACGCCGTCCAGTCCAGTGATCACAGTTCGCACATTGATGATTTTGCTTTGTTGTCCTTGGTCGTAAGCACAGGATCGTTTTCGTCGCATGATATCTTGAGTTTATGGTAAATGAATCACACTGACAAACGATGATGAAAAACCTTACAAAATGCGCATTTATTTCGATTAAGGTATCAAAACAAACGGTGCCGTGGAAATTAAGGGTGCGGTCGATTGACCCTATTCCGGAATAGAAATACGTGTAGTGATGATTTAAAACGGTATGTCTGGCGTTTTGAAGCAACAAGGATAACAAAGATATGTTTAAAATAGCATTTTAGCCGGTGTTTGGTAATTTTCATCTGAATCTTCGTAAAAACGAAGGATTTTTAACTTCTATTCCATTTATTCCTATTTCGGAATATGGTCAATCGAACGCAGCCTAATTTTTGGAGTGTGGTTTTTAGCTTCAAATTTTTAGGCTTTTTTTTATCTAAAACTCAGAAATAACTGCAATCAAAATGATGATTCATATTTAACCAATAAATTAGGTTGTTTTAGTACTTACAGGCTTCAGTTTTAACCAGCGACTTTACTTGGAGGTGATGTTTGTCTTGGGAGGCATCTATGAACTGCCGCACGGTGCACTTGATGCGCGAGATATTGCCATAGGAGAAAAAGCCCTCGCTTAAATGATTGATACATTGTTGATTGACAGCCGAGTGAATTAGGGTGGGACCCGTGACTTAGCGGGCTTCAAAATAAAAATGGAAACTGACTCGGTACGTTAAGTGTTGCCAAACTGGAAAACCACTTTAATTTCCAAGTGTCCAAGCGTCCAGAATTTAATTCCATTCGCGCTTGTTGGATATATGAGACTGCTTACAGCCAACTTGGTGCTACGCGCCTCGTTGGCTGTTTACCATTTCCTATCCATCGAGCGCTCATGGAATTTTAATATTAAGTAGTCAAACTGCCTACAACTCCAACGAACTGTGAATTGTTCAAGAGGTAATCGGTATAGGTCTTCTTAATGAGATTACAGCACCTTAATTGCTCTGGTTCTAGTGTTTTTCAGTACCAGTCTCCAGCTCCTCAGTCTTCCGAAGAAATTGTTCAATGCTTCGCACCAAGAGATTCTCTTGTTCGCACTTTAATTTTAACTTGATATTTTCAGTCCTTACTTTCTCCACTATATCTTAAGCATTGTTCAGCTGCTCAGTCAACCTCTCCTTCTCGTTTTTCATCCCTTACTCTTGGAAGCTTGCTTGATCTTTTTTCAATATGAGGTCTTCTTAATCATCGTCATTACGGTTGTTTCTTTTTTGTGGAAGATTTTCTCTTTTTTTTTTTTAATTCTTGGGAGATAAGTGTTCTTGGCTAAACAACCTTTCCTTTCGATCTTCGAAACGTTTTACCTTCTGAGTCTTTCGTTTTCTCTTCAGTTCAGATTTTGCCTATGCAAAATTTTTCCATTTCAAGCAGCTGGAAATCTAGAGCATGGATTTCAAGGAAATCAATAACCACGTTTTTCATTTCTTGATTATCCACAGCTCCAATGTTGTACACAAATATGGCCAAAGAGGTCGATCCGACAACAAAAAACTGTCTTTTAAAGCACACGAAATTCCTCTCTCTCTTAATAAATGGAATGTTCTGATAGATTTACCTAAGCTTTCTGCATTTAAAACATTACGTTTCACAAAGGAACGGAAATCGTTGCATCAAGATTTATTTTGCGCAAAGAAGGGTATAGAAATTTGTGTCTTGTTAAGATATTCCCACATTGAAGCCTTTCCGCTCATAAAAATGAAGATTACCTAACCATATTTGTGACCCCAACTGTCTTCACATGATTTTGACAGACTTGCATGTTGCTGTTATAAGCCCGCAAACACTGGAGCGTGTATACTAAATCGAAATCCCTTCGCTTTTACCGAACAACTCTCTTCAAGTCGTAGACTTGAAGGAAAACCCATTCTGCAATCATTTCTTTTCAATACAAGCATGCAATACCCACATCCAGTCTTCGGACTGGATATTTTTGTATTTAGTGACAAAGGAATTTGTAGACTTGAAAACATATTGAAAAACATAAGGCGCCTCATTTATTTATTCCGATCCTAAAATACAATTGTGTGCAGTGATTGTTTACATTCAATTCAATTCAATTTCAATAGGTGCCAAGAATAAAGGTGAAGTCCTTGGATGACTCGTTAAAGGGGCTAGGTCACGCTCTTTTAGGCATATTCAGCACTGATCGAATGGTCATAGAATTAACTAAAATATCAAAATAACTGTTCAAAACTATAGAAGAACTCTAACAAAACACAGGGAAGCCAAGAAGGGACATGGATGGACAAAACTGGAGAGGATTGAAATGGATTGAATTTGGGTAAATTTGAAAAACGTCAGCCCACCTTTTTTCAAATTTATATCAGTCTATATCAAAATGTCATTTACAAAGCTTGAAAATCATTCTCAGTTGTTATGTTGCCGTGATTTTGCAAATGAAAGACTCTTGCTCTACCAATTTGACGTTTAGAGCTCATAATTAACAAAATTAAACAAAATTACCTAAAATAGCGTGACCTAGCCCCTTTAAAGTTAAAACTTCTTTCTCGACATGGTGTAAGATTAGCTCTGGAACGAGGCACCATGTTGTATAACAGATGCACCGAAGAAACTTTTAAAAGCCCGCCCACAACGGCCAATTGCTTTTCGATATACTGATAAAAAGGAATTGACTTATAATTGAAATTTGAGGTTCATGACAATTTGAACACTCGAACTATCAAAATCACATGTGCTTTCTTTTTTTCGAAAATTCCTGGACACCTCTCGAGTTCGCTCCTTTTGCCGTATTCTACCTTTCTTTTTGATTCAAACTTGCCTGCGTGGTTACTGGCTTTTACTCCTCCATTTACACGGTTGGGTGTGTTTACCGGTGCTTACTTTCCTGTTTCCCGAAACGTAGTTGAGGTGTGCTTTTTTTTTTGCGGTGATGGTCTTGTCTCATCGCGATTAGCTCCACGCCGGAATATTCGCTGGTGCCATTATCTGGAAATTTTGTTGATTAAAAGCAGTTTTTTTTCTTATACTTCATGCTCAAGGTTTGCATTTCAAGTGGTAAATGGTTTGTGTGCACTAACAGTTAAAGTCCTTTGTTGTAGTATAGCGTGGTTTCTTTGGTATTCATCTGAATTTCTGGCTCTAGAACTGACGGTGAAACCTGGAATACAGACACAAAAAAGCAAAAAAAAAAAAAAAAAAAGATGATTTGTTGTTGTAAGGAAACTCTAGGCAATCACAAACGACACAGCTAATCGAATAAACCAATCAGAATTCGTGATGAAGATTTGCAGCAGGCGGGCAAACAAGGGAAAACCATGTCGGGCGAGGAACCGAGGAAATGGTGGGAATTTTTTTGAGTAATCATTGATCGCAGCAAACCAGTTTCCACACGCTAAGCAAAACCGCTTAAACTGTAAGCGGATTTCCCAGGAAATAAAATTGTTAATGAGCTTTTTGATGTGTCAATGGATGATTTTGATAGGGATAGGAAAGTAATGAATAAATATCGAAATATTCAAGTTTTATAAAATGCAGCCCATGGAAAGGGCTAACGCTAACCTGGGTTGTCTGTGGAAAGAGAGCTATAGCAAGGGGAAGACCAAAGCCAAAAGCAGCCACACAGACCAGCACTTGAACAGGAAAGTAAAGTTTTGGACGAGACATTAAGAACTTAGTCCTATAATTAAACAAAAAAAAAACATTAGCCAGCCACTCAACAATCTGGAACAAGAAGGCAACTGCTACAAGAAGGACATCTGAATAGCCCATTTCCGAGTCCTGGTGCACAACCATTCAAATGGATATGAGTTGCGTATTCTTATGCAAATCAAACTCATTTCCTTTACAATAGTTGAGCACCAAGACTCACTTCGAAACCGAGACAAACAGCAACTCGGAAATGGCCTATTAAACTCTTTCCGTGTTTAAAATGTGTCTTAACTGGTAGCCTGCAGAGGTTGCGTTTTTTGGCAGGCGGACGCTTGTTCAAGGTCTAAAGTTCGTAATGGGTCGCCATTTTGAAAGCACACAGCTCTTAAACCTTTCATACTGTTCTCCTCTCACTGAGTGCAATTTTCTTGACTGGCCTCAGGCCTCTGTTAGTCTTGCTATATCCAAGATGTCGGCCAATAGTTCTTACCAAAACAAAAATACCCCGGCTTTCCAGGCCACCTAACTGGACACGAATTTAACTAGTATGGAGCATCGTTGAAGCTACGCGAAGCTGCGCCCGTTACCATGACATTATTTCATATTTCCCAGGCATATGAAAACGTTATGTCCGTGCTAGTGTCCACGCGTGAAAAATCAGTGCCAGCCAAATAGACTAAGCTCCCCTGCTATAGCCGTTGCAAACTATTAAGGCTGATCAGAGTTTGAAGCGAATGCGTGGAGTAGGTATTGAGATATTTGCTTCTGAGTGGTCTTTCGTCAGTGAAATTTTCAGCCAGTTTGCTTTCAATTGATCCCGTACTACTCAATTGCAATTCAAACGCCAAATGTTCATGAAAGTCTCACCTTTCTAAAGCTTGCATAGCAAATGGCGGAATAACCAAAACTGGCAACGGGAGCAACACCCGTGTTAGGGTTGTTTCAGACACGGCCTGAAAATGAAAATGGAGAGGAGGACAGTTATCGATAAACGTAAAGGGAAATGAAGCTTTGTACTGGAAGCGCTTAAAAATTTACGTCTTACAAGTTTCACGTACGAAGTAGGTGAAAGAAAATGGTCGTAATCGAGGGGAAACAAAACTGACTCACTGTTTTCCTTGGGGCGAATCACCAAATCTTAATTGGGGAATGCAACGAGATTGGGCACTAACTGAAAATACAAGAAAAACGAGATGCAGAAAAGAGCAAGGTATCAGCTTACCTTCCGAGCAGCTATTTTCGATGTTCCAACAACATGTCCCTCCTTGTCCTTGACCTCAATTCCTGTGAAGAGCTCATGATTTCTCATGAGGACAACATTACAAATGTTAGCAGTAGCTAAAAAAGAGAAAAAGATTACCTATTAGCGATGTTGTCGTCGCTGTTGTTTGGTGCTCGTTATTTTGCTTACCCCCTTAAGTCCTCAACAAAGCCTAAACTTCGTTATCTGATTTCACGTTGTTGTTTTGCACGTACGGGACGGTAAAGAAATCTGCTCCTGAAACATGCCGTTTTATAGCGTTTTGTTATCCGTTCCTTATCCGGGGTCGCGGAGTACGTTTTGATTGAAAGTGGGAGAGTTATGTTTTGGTTGGTATGAATCACGGAAGTGTGATGGGAGGAGGGGGCTATAGCATCCCCAACCCCACTCACTCCGCGGCCTTGCTAATGTCACGGTGACAACAACCCCTGCAAATCCAATTCGTGATTTTTCTCACCTGTAGCAGGATAAGCAACCAATCGTTGTAGTAAGGCTTTCAAAGATGGATTCGAAATTCTAGCGCGTTTTACGAGAGTCGTGAGGCCAAGCTATACACAAACAAAAGCATGACGTAAGAAAACAAATGCCTTGATATTTCCCACAGGAAATTCACAAGGAAGGCTGATGATACTTCATTTCATTGTTACTACTGCTCTTCCTAAAAAGTGTGTCAATATTTATTTACTTTTGCATCAATATTTGTTTTGCATAAAGCAGGCTAACAAAATCTGTTCCTTGCTTAGTTCGCATTTTTGAGGGTTAAAATAGAATTTTCGGTCCTTTTTCTGATAGCAAGTCGTATATTTTGAGGTCTCCTATCTAGATACTAACTCCGCCGGCCGCTGGCAAGGGATTAACTTCAGTAAAGATTTTGTTCTTCGAAACCTAAGAGTACACGCTTAAACTTGTGGTGAAAAAGAAGTTGTAAGATCAACATGTCAGCCTCGAAGCCAATGTTTCTTGATTCCCCTTTATTTTCTTCAGTCTTTCTGGGTTTAGTATTTTACTAGGAACCACATATCTTCTCAGGGGGCTATTTACCTAAGACATCTACCATGGCACTGTAATGATATACGGTACTAAAACAATATCGTCTACAATTAGAGCTACATAGTACGCAAATACAACTTGAATCTCCTGGAAAACAAAACGCAGCTCAGTTGATGAAATAAAGCGCTGTGTTACTGCACTACGACACGTACGCAATGCGTGCCTGTTTTTAATCTTGCCAGACATTGATCCGCGAAACAAATTGCGAACACTTTTTCAAGGTGACCGTCATACAAAAGTCGCTCGTTATTATATAAACACTAGTGAAATACCAAGTGAGCTTTCGCGCGAAAACATGATATCTTCACATGTGAAGAGATCACTGTTGCTATGATTACGTATAAAAACGCGCCTTTCGATGCCTTTGTGAAATGATTTAGTATTTCATTGGTGTTTATATAATAAATAGAATATGAATATTTCAATACTTGAGGAGAAATTTCGTATCTCCGTGCGGCCAAGTAACATCCTCTATATAATAAACGTAGGTGCTGTTTACATGGTAGAAGGAAGATTCTGGCGCCAGGAAGATATAAGAAGGTTGAATGAACACCCTAGAGACATGTGTTTTCCGTATTCTGTTTGCATTCATAAAAGTTGATCTCGACCCTACTGCAAGGGTTTTCCTGGTCAGAGATTGAAGGAAACCTTGAAGCAGGTTTGCCGTTCCCGTCTCGAAAACGCGCGTGCTTAAGCTCCCTATTGAGTATTAGGGAGCTTAAGCACCCGCGTTTTTGAGACGCGGACGGCAACCGGAAGAGAACATTTCGCGTGCCAGAACAGTGGTGTCTCCCAGATTTTTATATTTATCATCTCTAATGGAGAAAAGATACTTAGTAATGTAAATGTGGTTGTGTGAAGACACGTTAAAAGGGAAAACAGCTCACTTCCGGTTGCCGTCCGCGTCTCAAAAACGCGCGTGCTTAAACTCCCTAATATTATTTTTTCACGCTTGTGACAGTTGTGGTTTTGTCACAGCTTGCGTGTTTATTTGTTTGGTTTCGTTTTCGACCACGCCCTCCGCCTTCAGTGAACTCTGAAAGGCGTGAGTTGTTTTCTCTGTTTTCTTCCTTATTTCTGTTTCCTCAAACTTACCACGATATGTTACAAGACTGATGTCACGAGTTCAAACTTATTAACCTTGTTCAAGCCAAATGAAAATGTTTTAGTTGTTTGGAGGCTAAGTGCCGGTACAAAGATATCTCCAGTGCAAGGATTTTCCTTCCTCCGCAAAAACTGACCCTTAATGAACTTACCGCAATAGTCACCGCACTAGTAACAGCTCCAAAGTAGCTCATCAAAAATCTGGTCGTTGGTGTTGGCTTAAAATACAACAAAACCATCTTCAATCGTTTTTGTCAAAATTAGAGCGAGTTTCAATCGAGTGTCGTAAAACCAAAATCAACGTAATTGCTTTGGCCAATCCAGTAAACCAATCAAAACTTGAAGTAATTACACCTAGCCGCCACAAAGAGCGGGAAAATGTGCACGCCCAAGCCACGATTGGTTTTGGTTTCACTTCTGATTGGTTGAAAAAATGGAGCGAGAACTTTGAACCAATCACTGAGTGAAGTAATGTAAAACCAAAGCAATTCGCTGATTATTTTCGACACTCAATTGAAAACCGCTCTTAACAAAATTATCTGTTTTCAATTCCTTTGTAGTTCATCTGTTACAGTTATATCAAAGAACAGGGCAGAAAAAAAACCCGCGGTATTATAACAGAAAAGAAAAACAATAATTCTAGTCAATGCTGACCTTGCTTGCATTTCTGTTTGAGTAGTTGACAGCTGCATTGTGGCTCTGATTCATCCACTGCAAGTTTAAGATGACTCCATCAGCACAACAAATGTGTTTGTAACGGTAATTATTATCATTGTTTCAAACTTCATAAGGAGGCAGTGTATTATGTTGTAAAGGTCATTAATAAATTATGGAGGTTGCAGCCAAGAGAATCACAGTACTCAAGTCACATATTTTCCCCGTAAATCATGTTACAGTTCACAATGTTACCTTAATTAGTTTTCTGTGCCTAAATTACAGACCAACCACCCTGCCATTTAGATACTATATACCCCTGGAGATATGTCCAGGCTTTTCATAAGCGTCCCGAAGTGTCCTCTTCTTAGGTTCTCCTTAACTGTGACATTAGGGAGCTTAAGCAACAGTAACGGCGACGGCAACGAGAACGTCATCTCAAAATGTAAAAATCGGGTTATTTTAATCGCTTCATGACTATTAGATACATGCAGATTTCTATAAGCAGCACAATGTATCCTCTTAGGTTCTCCTCAACTAATATATCTAGAAATATACGGTGTACCCACTAAACGTCACAAAGTGTCCCGCTAAATCTACTGTAACAGTTCAAGTAAATGCAATTACCCTAACTTTCAAATAATATTTACGAAAGCTAATGTTCAACGGGTTGTTGTAAATACGTAGCTGACGCATAGACTTAATGCCTAGGACACTTCATCATGCTGATCAAAATCTGCATGCATCTAATTAGGTGCAATCCTGGATATAAGTGTGTGTACCATAGAGCGAGTTTCAATCGAGTGTCGTAAAACCAAAACCAAAGTAATTACACGTAGCGGACACAAAGCACGAGAAAATGTACACGCGCATGCTACCATTGGTTTTTGTTTCACTTCTGATTGGTTGAAAAAATGGCGCGAGAAGTTTGAACCAATAACTGAGTGAAGTAGAGCGATTTTCAATTGAGTGTCGTAAAACCAAAACCAAAGTAATTACTTTGGCCAATCAAAAACGACGGAAGCAATCCAGTAAACCAATCAAAACTCGAAGTAATTACACGTAGCCGACACAAAACGCGGGAAAATGTGCACGCGCAAACCACAATTGGTTTTGGTTTCGCTTCTGATTGGTTGAAAAAGTGGCGCGAGAACTTAGAACCAATCACTGAGTGAAGAAAATGCAAAACCAAAGCAATTCGCTAATTACTTTCGACACTCAATTGAAACCTCTCTATCAACCTTTAGTAATTACATAGGTGATTATTGAAAATTCTCTGCACTGATTGGTTGCCATTGAAGTGATTACGCATAGTTGTATCCTGCAAATATTGCATCCACCTTTTATCCCAGATGTTTTCTGTACCATGTCTAGTCTCTTTTTATGTCTACCACATTGGAGCTCATTTGAATACCTTTGGAGTGAATCAATACACTGTAATAATTTTATTGACGCCAACTTACCTGCCAAAATACGACAGTCGGCAAAGATGGTGCAGGCAATAGCATTCCTATTACCTAGAAAAGCAGATATGGTTTGCATTTACTCTGGTTTACAGTTTAACAAAATCAATGCAACTTACACTTATAAACTCCAATAATTATTTAACACACATAATGTTTCAAAATGCCTGAGCCCTAGTGCCAACATCTTATTTACATCTCATTTAAAGGGCATAGTTTTTGAAAGGAACTAGATGTTGTTAACCTATTCAACCCTGAAGTGGCCCTATTGATGAGTAAAATCATCTGGGGCGGGATACATTAAAAAAACTCTAGGACTTAATGGGTTAATTAGAAACAGGTGCCAAGGGTGAGTCAGTGACACCTTCACAGAACACTTGATACAAACTGTCCTATGTGCACTTAGGGCACTTTCCTTTTGTCAGAACTGGCTGCCCAGACTTGTCATTTTGCAAAGAAAATGTAACAATTTGAAGAAACACTGGCATGATAATCCCTCGGAGATGTCATAGAGTTAGTCCCTCCAAATGCCCGGTCTGGCCGGTCAGTTCTGTCAAATGAAAAGCACCCTCAGATTAGTTTGTGGTTAGTTTGAAACTAAAGATGGCCATGGAAATCTCACCCTATCAATTGAAAACAGTTTTTTCTTTTCACCATTCTCTTAAAAACATAAACTTTATTTGACACCAACTCTGAATAACCCCTTTGAATTAATAATAATTATTATTACTGCCAGGAAGCTGAAAGCTAAAACATTGCTTATAATAATAAAAAATCTGCAATTATGAAATTGAAATTCCAAAAGACCATTTACTCATCCTGTCATGAAAAACTTACCGTCACAGTCCCAAAAGGAACATATCCTGTAATCACACACAAAAGGATGTCAGTTAGGGGCTACATTCACCATGGAAGTGCAAAAAGACTTTTTGCATTGAGATGAAGATGTGCATTACTGTCCCAATAAAATTAAGCGAGAAGAGGCCTAGTGGACCTTTATGCAATACTTGTATCTGTACACAGTTAACACAGCAGAAAAACAAACACGTTCCAAAGGTGGAGGGTGTAAACTGCAAGTTGCAGGTCACTGCTTCACCATAGCTGAAACAACCCAAAACTTTACTAATGCTAACATTAGGCCTAAAATATAATGTTTAAGTCTAAGGTTAGCATTAGTAAAAGTTTGGGTTGTTTCAGCAATGGTGAAGCAGTGACCTGCAACCTGCTGTTTACACCCTCCGTGTCAAAGCTCTGTGGAGGAGTAACCAATTTAAGTGGAGTCATATACTGTTTATAAGCAATTTGGCTAAGAACAAAAATTCATTTGGATGGAGAAATAAAATTAATATACTTGATGTCAATCACCTGACATTCTAAAGGGCATGAACACTTTTTTCCCAGTATCAGGATGAATGATGGCCTGAAAGGTGAATAAAATTGCCTTCACTAAAGCAGCAGTATAAGCATAGTTAGAAACCTGAACAAGGATTTGAATACAACACAGACCCACCATTAATGCACCATTTCAAAGCAACATCTTGCAACACTTTTGGGCACAACATGTTGTATACGTTTGGCCACCCTATTGCGATATGTTGTGAATATATGTTGCAACATGTTGGATGATGTTGGATCAAATGTGAAAAGTCAAATTTTTCGTGCAACATTTTGGATGTTACACGATCTTGTACTACGAAAATCACCGAACTGTGGAATGGGCTCAAATTTTTATATCGTCGCCACACCCACTTTTTGTTGCTGCCCCGCCCATTTTCGTCGAAGAATTCAGTTGGTACTTAAAGTAACAAACTGAGCCTTACCGGGGTGGCAGACCGTAGTTTTGTCAACCGCAAAATTTCTTTATTCCCCTGGGTCCCTCTGTTCGCAGTCGTATTTACTGTCTTTATCAAGCCGTGAAGGAATTAACATTAATTATGCAAATAAAATTTTCATTCCCCTGTGGTCTCCCGACACGACTGTTTCTCTCCGATGCTAATAATTAAATTTCACTGGCTTCAGTAAGTCCAGCCACAAAATATTCGAAGCACAGTATCCTACGAGAACAAAATTTATTTTTATGTTAATTCCTTGAAAGCCTGAGTCAATGCAGGTCCCAGGGGAATAAAAAAATTTGCGGTTGACAAACTATGGGAACAATAGTTATTTGCATAATTAATGTTAATTCCTTCACGGCTTGATAAAGACAGTTTCGATTGCGAACAGCCTACTGCGTAAAAGTGCTATTAACTAATAAAAGCAGCATGAATATGCAAAAGTTTGTTTACTACGGCTTTCATTCTCGCATCTTTCAACGCTTTCGCCCCGTGACTGTGATTTTGAAGTTTGTCAACACGAAGGGGGTGTGACAGTGATTTGACGTGACTGAGATAATGCAGCCATGTCGGGACCCAGGGGAATAAAGAAATTTTGCGGTTGACAAAACTACGGTCTGCCACCCCAGTAAGGCTCAGTTTGTTACTTTAAACACCAACTGAATTCTTCGACGAAAATGGGCGGGGCAGCAAAAAAAAGTGGGTGTGGCGACGATATAAAAATTTGAGCCCATTCCACAGTTCGGTGATTTTCGTAGTACTCGTTTGGCCACGTTCATGTAACATTGTTGCTCTAGGGCATGCACGCTGGGTCCACTTTGTTGCGCGCCTGGGGCTGGGGCACATAATTATCGACATGTTGCGTTGAAAATGTTGCCTGCATTTGGTCGGCCCGTTCAACACATGTCGCAACATCATGCAACAAATGTTGCAAGATGTTGTGTTGAACTGTTGTGAGCATTTGGCCAGGCCTTTACCAGATTTTACACTGTCTAATGCCAGGTGATTTTACTTGTCAAGTGGGAGAGTCCTAAGGGGCCTGAAGAGTGAATGTGTTAAATCAAATGTGTGAAATTTTAATTCCACATTTACCTGAATTCTGCCATTTCAATAGATTTTCTGACAACTTCATCAACATTCTTCTTGAGGGTTACAAATTTTCACAATT
>NC_090885.1:74744849-74747349 GCF_036669925.1 Montipora capricornis | reverse complement strand
ACATAGTTTTTGAGTGAATCCAGCTGTTGTTAACCCTTTCAGCCCCGTGGGGTTCCCCATTGACGAGTAAAATCGTCTGGCGTTAGACAGAGTAAAATCTATAAGTGGTACTATTGGGAGTTAAAGGGTTAATGGGGACATAGTTTTTGAGTGAATCCAGCTGTTGTTAACCCTTTCAGCCCCGTGGGGTTCCCCATTGACGAGTAAAATCGTCTGGCGTTAGACAGAGTAAAATCTATAAGTGGCACTATTGGGAGTTAAAGGGTTAATGGGGACATAGTTTTTGAGTGAATCCAGCTGTTGTTAACCCTTTCAGCCCCGTGGGGTTCCCCATTGACGAGTAAAATCGTCTGGCGTTAGACAGAGTAAAATCTATAAGTGGCACTATTGGGAGTTAAAGGGTTAATGGGGACATAGTTTTTGAGTGAATCCAGCTGTTGTTAACCTTTTCAGCCCCGTGGGGTTCCCCATTGACGAGTAAAATCGTCTGGCGTTAGACAGAGTAAAATCTATAAGTGGTACTATTGGGAGTTAAAGGGTTAATGGGGACATAGTTTTTGAGTGAATCCAGCTGTTGTTAACTCTTTCAGCCCCATGGGGTTCCCCATTGACGAGTAAAATCGTCTGGCGTTAGACAGAGTAAAATCTATAAGTGGCACTATTGGGAGTTAAAGGGTTAATGGGGACATAGTTTTTGAGTGAATCAAGCTGTTGTTAACCCTTTCAGCCCCGTGGGGTTCCCCATTGACGAGTAAAATCGTCTGGCGTTAGACAGAGTAAAATCTATAAGTGGCACTATTGGAAGTTATATTAAAGGGTTAATCGTTGTTTTTTATTAATATTTCACCGACCAGTTGTATGCTAATATGCATAGAATATGTCCTAAAGCCTCAAGATTTTACGAAAGTTTAATGCGCTGATTAACGGCTGTTCAATTGGGGTGAAAGACAAAAGCACCCTTCATCTTTCATCTGATGAAAATTTGAAGAGACCAAGAATGATGAATTTCAAGCTACAGCCTAACAAAGTTCAACATTTTGGAGATAAGCAAACTGTTCAAGCAGAGATTGAATCTGTTCGCACCGCCACGAGAAGCGGAACCCAGGAAAGACTTCAACGTGAATCTGTCAGCGCGTTTTTGGAGAACGCTACATTACATGGTGCTCGGTTCCTCGTGGTTGGAAATGTTTGTAGGAGATTGTTCTGGACTCTTGCGCTTCTATCAAGCATAGGATATTGTGTCCTACAAATTTACGAAACCTTGGATGCGTTTGGTGACCGACCATTCAGCACTAAGATAACAACGAAGACAGAGAACGTATCATTTCCTGCCATTACTATCTGCAATTTTAACTCTTTTAACCGACGGAGGTACAAGAGCTATTTTAGAAAACGGATTAACTTCAGCGACGAAGAAGTTGAACGAGATCTCGAACAGTTTGAAAAAGTTAGGACTTCTCGAACTCCTAGTTCGTTCTCTGACGAAGTAGTAGCGAAATATCCCGTACTGAAATGGCGTGTCCCAAACGAAAGCCTTCATTATCTTGTTATGTTCAGTCACATAATTGAAGAAATGCTCCTCCCAAAGTCTAGCATTCGTGAAGCGTGCACTATAGGCGACAACCCGTGCAGCTCCAAGAATTTCAAATCGTCATACAACAGTCAGTTTGGTCAATGTTTTACTTTCAACTCTGGTCAAGATGAAATTCCTGTCATAAACGCCTCTCTGGCAGGTCAGCTTGGCGGCTTAAAGCTAAACCTAAACATCGAGAGAAACAGCTACCTCAATGATTCCTCGAACCCTTATGTTGGTTTAATTGTTCTAGTTCACGATCAAAAAAGCTTTCCTTGCATGGAGCAGTTTGGCTTCGCCGTTAAGCCCGGAGTGCGCACCCTTTGCGCAATCAAAAGGAAAAAGGTACGATGGAAGGAGCGACTTTTCCTTATTAACTATTTTAAGCCTTTTTAGAATTTACTCTGAAGCACCACTTAATTAAGTTTATTCAAGACTGAGGGCAATCGCAAAAGTAACGGGCATTAAAACCCATCATGTGTGACGCCTTACTTGTTACTCCCTCAGCAAAAAAATTGTGCATAATCTAGAGTAAATGATTGGCATTTTCAGTCCTTCCGAAAACTAACAGTATCAACAAACACACCTGACCACGAGTGCATATTTTTAGTCCCTTACTTTTAACACTGGATTATTCATGCAATTGTGATTTATTCAATAAATTCCAGTATCTGAATATTTATTTAATTTGTTATGTAATATATGGTATTTCAACCTCTGACTAACCGAGTTCGAGGTCCGTACTGTAAGTTTGTTCTGTTGATTTAAGATTCATTTTTTTGTTGATTTATGGCCCAAGAGTGAAGCCTAGAATGCCACAAATGATTGGCATGCGTAAAAATTTGTTGTGGACCACCGTGATGACGGATATCGTTGTCGATAAGAGTATAGACAACGCTGAACCACTTTCGAGTTGTTAAATGTACA
>NC_090885.1:74737349-74739849 GCF_036669925.1 Montipora capricornis | reverse complement strand
AGAGAATCAAAAGGAGCCCTTATTACCCCATGAAGTCCCTCAGAGGCCATGGCAGAAGCTAGGTGCAGACATATTTGAACTGAACTCTAAGTCGTATTTACTTGTTGTTGATTATTATTCTAAGTACCCTGAACTTTGTCTCCTAAGAGACAAGACAGCTGGTTCTGTTATAACTGGTATGAAATCTATGTATGCCCGGCATGGAATTCCAGATGAAGTTATTGCCGATAACATGCCCTTTTCAAGCAAGGAATTCTATCAGTTTGCAAAGGATTGGGGATTTGACGTCACCACCTCGAGTCCCAGATACCCACAGTCAAATGGGATGAGTGAAAGAGCGATACAAACCATCAAGAAGCTGCTTAGGAAAGCATTTGAAGATGAAAATGACCCGTACATAGCTCTCCTTGAGTACAGGAACACTCCAGTCTCAGGACTAAAGGAGTCCCCTGCACAATTGCTGATGAGTCGCATGTTGAAGTCCAAGTTGCCTTCTACTGTATCCCTCTTGAAGCCTCAAGTGGTTCACAATGCCTATGACAAGCTCAAGGAGCGTAGGGATAAACAGAAGATGTACTACGATCACGGTGTAAAGCGGCTACCTGAAATCAAGCCACATGCAACAGTGCGTATACGAATGGGAAAGACCTGGGAGCCAGCAACTGTTACTGCCCAGCATGCAGCTCCTAGATCCTATGTAGTCTCAACACCTGACGGCACTGCCTACCGTCGCAATCGTCGACATTTATTGCTGACAAATGAGCCCCCAGTCGTGAGTACGGGACCACCCCTAGATGAAGCGGTGATACCGCCTGTCTCTGCCACACCCGCAGTTCCTGTTAGTAATGCTGAATCGGCCCTGCCTGTTGCCAATGAAAGCAGCCCTCTGCCAGCACAAGCAAAGTGTACCTCCAGTGGCCGTATTGTGAGATTGCCAGCAAGATACAAGAACTATGTTATGAACTGAACTGTTCTGTTATAGTACACAATGCAAACATTCTAGCAAAGTTCATTTTATTGATTCATGCTTAATGAGTGGTTGATCATTCATTCCAGGTTTATCTTAAAAAAAAAAAAGGGAGGTGTCATGATTAATTGCATAATTAGAATACATTATCATAGCCTCCACGTGCTTGTAAGAACTTAGGCTTATGCAATAAACCTTGTTGTTGTTGTTAACATGTCGCTTGTGTGCGAGTGAACATTATATAAATGACATAAAGTGAGACTCTATTAGCGCCGATGGAACTTTATGAAAAAGTTAAGGGGTGGCTAAATTTATCTGAAGAAGGGTGAAAATAACTTGTAACTTCAGGGAGAGAGGTGCCTGATACTTTCAAACTGCAGACCGCTGCGGCGGACTGCAGACTAATCCTAAATCACAGTTATTCAAAGCTAACCAGTTTTAATGGGTGCTTAGACTTATAAATACTGTTTATCAGCACTATTTCAAATGGGTACTTAGACTTAAATACTACTTATCAGCACTATTTGTAGGCAGTCGGCAGTCTGCAGTCTTCGGTCAGCAGTTATCATACTCCTGAAGGGGAAGAAGAAAAATAATAAGATGGAAAAGGAAACGCCTCTTCATCCAAACGTGCTACTTGCTTAAATTGTAGAACTTGAAGGGGACTGTGCCAAAATAATCACAACGTTTGGATTTATCACTACAAATAGACTCAGCAAAAACATATTTTATTTGATAATTCAAAAGAAATAACACGTACGAGAGCCTGCAAAATGACTTAATCAATAGATAATGAAATCCTTTTTCCTGACTTTTCAAAGTTTTGCTTTCACTTTCTTTTGATTATTGCGAATTCGAAGATAGAGAAAATAACGAAGCAAGTTAATAAACAATACATCATGTATGTTTCAGTTCTTTTATTCCTTGAAGATAACAATGTCCTTCTAAAAGGCTCTGAGAGATTCGGTTATCATGCACAGTATGCCTAACCCCAACCGGCTTAATCAGTGCTAACCATTTAAAATCAGTGCCAGGTTCATCCACTCACCTCTAGGACCAATTTACTTACCAATGTATTACACCTACTTGCTAATAATTGATGGATTTTTGTTGATATTTCCTACTTTCAATTTCAACCTAGTTTAAAATAAAAATGACCTAGGTTGAAATTAAAATTAACCAGAATTTAAATTTAACTGTAACATCTATATTTGAACTTACCGGCTAAGTAAGGTAGGTTAGTCTTAGAAGTCGTCAAGTTAACAAAATGTTCCTTTTTCTTAATATACTAGTGTTAATGATTTATCCGGTGCATGATTGTCATTATTATTATTGTGCCTGAATTAACCGACTATACAGTATAGTCGGCCATTTTCCCTCCCTAGCAAATTCCACAGGATCATCTCCCGGATTACCACTAGACTACTGTAGGTGGGTTTAGGGAGGGAAGAACATTAACTGCCAAAGTTTTTCAGCTAACGCTCAAAGGCACCTCACGTCAACAGTCAAGACATCACTTTCCCCATTATTGTT
>NC_090885.1:74709849-74729849 GCF_036669925.1 Montipora capricornis | reverse complement strand
CGTGTCGGTAAAAGTCTTGCCTGTCACTCCTCTGGTAAGTGGTGTGTTTGTGCATAGAGCCTTCTGCGTGTATTTTCTTAGGATCGAGAGGGTAGTGGACCTGCGTAGATTTCTCTGGTGGACACAGTAGAATCATTAACTTAACTTAGCCTGCAATGGCGTCGAAAGTCATGTAACGCGAATGGCGTTTTAGTGGATCCTTGAACAAAACATACCCTTATGGAGCTCAATAATGGAAAGTCAGTCGGATAAACTGGGCAGGAATCTCAAAAGCGACGAGTACTGGACTTCGACAACAATCTATCGCCCGTCGAGACGAAAAGGATTCTGTGGTATTTTCTGCCTTTGTGAATTATAATATCATGTTGTGTATTGAATTTTCGAGCTTAAGGTTGAAATGTGATATGGGAGAAGTTTTTTAGTATTGCTCTGTAAGCAGGAAGGGTTCACAGGCCTGTTGGAAGCGTGCTTGAGTTTCAACAAAATGAGCCCCAAAATCAGTGAAAACTTGTGACGCGGATGAATAATAAAATAGCTGCTATTTCCAAAATGATGGAATTACCTGGTGATAAATAACGTCGTACGCGTCTTGGAGAGTAAATTTTGACTTTGCATAAACAAGAGTTGGGCGATTGGGATCTTTGTTTTGACTTCGCTCATTTCATTGTCAAACTTTATAACAATTGACAGAAAAAGAAACTTACAAAAACCCGGTATCTTGCCATCATTTGACACAGATGCTTCACTGTTTGGCGAGTATAACATGCCGCGGTAACTTAATCACGGCGCCCGCTGAATTCCGGCCATGTCACTTTCGATTTTGCAATTTACTTGAACGTAGCAAAAATCTCCCAAAATGTTTGTCGCTGATCGTAACTTTTTATATTCTATATTCACGGTTCAAGATTAATGTTGTTTTCATGTCGTAAATATTTCATTCTCGATCGACCGTCCCGGAAACTTCCTTCTGCTCTTTCTAAAAACTGTGTATCAATAGTTATTTGCTTTTTCATCAATATTTGTTTTGCATAAAGCAAGCTAACAAAATCTGTACCTTGCTGAGTTCGCATTTGTTAGCGTTAATAGTATTTTCGGTCAGATGCTTCTGTTTTTTCTGAAGGGTTTATTGTTTTGGTCTCCCATCCTAACACTAACCCCGCTGAACAGGGCTTGCCTTCAGTGAAGTTTAGTATTACAAAGCTGTCAGATGCTCAGAGGGCACACTTGTGGTGCAAAGAAGTTGTGAGGGAACTTGAGAATTATCAACATGTCAGCCCAGAAGCCAATGTTTCTCGCTTCTCTTTTATTTGTTATTCTTCAGAGACTGGAATGCTGTATTTCAATACCACACAATTCAGTGCCTTCTGATTTTCTGTAGCACGTACCACAGGCAACCCAGTGTATGCTTCACGGAAGCATCTCGTTTATTTTTAGGTTCGTGCGTAAGCGTTTCTAAATCGGTGTGTTTTGTAATCTTTCTATAATTAGATTGATTACTATTTTAGAAAGTTCTAGAAGCTTATTGTGAGAGTATATAAATAGATTAGTCTAACTAGTTTTTCACAAGCGAAGAGAGTTGGCGTTAGCCGTGTTTAGTCAAGTGTGACAGAAGCTGTGTTTATTCAAGTTGGCGGAGGCCGTGTAAGTTTGTCGAATACGTGCTGTTAAGAGTTTTACTTCGTGGAAACTACTTTCACTTTGGAATAAATCTTCTTGTTGTTGTTCCGACAACCCTGCGTTCAGTTTAGTTTGTAAACCGGCTAACTTTCCTCAAAACATTCGAACTCGTAACATTGGGGGCCTGTCCGGGAGAGGAATTCATTTGTTTGCTGACTACAGAAACCAGGAAAGGACAATTCAGGAAGGAGTTACAGAAAAAGTAAGAAGAACTGTACGAGAGAGTATATTGTGTTTTTGCCGTGAAATACTGCTATGGAAGTGGATAAGTTTATATAGGTTGCAGAAAAGTTCGGATTGGAGGGAGAAAAGCTGCTCGAGTTTGTAGAGAAGCAACAAAAATTAGAACAAGAAAGAAGAAGGGAAGAGGAAGAAAAAGAAGAAAAACGCAGACAATTGGAAGAGGAAAGAGAAGAAAAGCGTAGGCGATTTGAAGAAGAAAAGGAAGAGAGACGTCGATTACTTGAAGAAGATAAAAGAAGAGAAGACGAAGAGAGAGAAACTAGGCGACAAGACCGCGAACTAAGAAAATTGGAGATGGAAGCCGAGCTGTTGAAACAGAAAGAGGCTATTGAAGCGGCAAAAAGAGAACATGAGCTGGAGATTGCACGGTTGGCTGTGGAGAATGCTGACGGACGTCCTGAAGTGAGAGAGGATCGGGCTAAGGCACCTAAACTCCCCTCGTTTGTTGATGGTAAAGACGATTTGGACGCGTATTTGCAGAGGTTCGAGAGATTTGCTGAGACAGCTAAGTGGAAAAAAGATGGATGGGCATCGAAGCTCAGTGCTCTGTTGTCTGGACGGGCACTAGAAGTGTATTCACGTCTATCGGAGGACGCAGCTAAGGATTATGACAAGGTAAAGATTGCGTTAATGAAGAGATATGACCTTACCGAAGACGGCTATCGTCGAAAATTTAGAGCATCCAAACCAGAAGTTGACGAAAGTCCGGAGCAGTTTATTGTGCGACTGGACAGATACCTGTTACGGTGGCTAGAGCTTTCGAATACTGTGCGAACCTTTGATGGTCTTAAGGACTTGATCGTGAAAGAACAATTTATTGACTCTTGCCCTAAGGATTTGGCAATTCACCTGCGAGAAAGGGCACCTGAGACTCTAGCAAAGATTGCGAAGATCGCTGACCAGTACTTGGAGGCTCATGGTAAACATTTGTTCAGCTCAGCGGGCAGAAAGCCAACAGTGCAGCCTGAGAGGGACGAAGCCAAGAACATGCAGATTAATCCACCAGCTCTGCATTGCTTTAAGTGCAACACCCGAGGTCATAAAGCTGTCAACTGCCCAACCCTAACAAAGAAGTGTTTTCTGTGTGGCAAGCAGGGACATGAAGCTAGAAACTGTCGATCAGGTGGACGCAGATCAGGAGGACAAAGTAAGGATGGTAACCCTGTGCAGCGTGGTCAAGTGAGTGCCAGTTGTCTAGTTCAACCACCTGAGGATAAACCTACTGATGAAGAAGTTAAGGCCTGTATTAAAGATGATAAGCTGCTGTTAGCCTGTGGTACGAAGATTCCATTGTTGAGTAGTGCTTGTGTTGAACCGTTGACTGGAGTGAGAAGTAAAATGCCTGTCGTGAAAGGAAGAGTTGGAGAGAAGCCTGTTGATGTCCTGAGAGATACTGGTTGTAGTGGAATTGTAGTAAAGAGGGACCTTGTGCCTGAGGATCAGTTTACTGGCGAATTTAATGTTATGCTGCTCATTGACAATACGGCAAGGAAAGTTCCCATCGCAAAGATTGATGTTGATACACCTTATCTCAAGGGCCAAGTGGAAGCGCAGTGTCTTCCCGATGCTGTTTATGATTTAATTATTGGTAATGTACCAGGCGCAAGAGCCGCTGACGACCCAGACCCAAGCTGGCAAGTTCCTGTACAAGAAGCTTGTGCTGTAACCACGAGAAGTCAAGCTAAGAAAGCTGGAGAACATATTCCGCTGAAGGTACCGGGTACCAAAGAAAGTCCTGTAGTTGATAGAGAAAAGCTCAAGCAAATGCAGCGTGATGACGAGAGCCTACAGAAATTTTGGGAGAAAGATGACGTAGTTGTGAGAGGCCAGGCTGAGACTTCATTTGAAGTGAAAGGTGGAGTTCTGTACCGCGTCTACAAGCACCCTTATGTGAACGGAGGTAAACCCCTGAAGCAGGTTATGGTTCCTGTGCAGCTGAGAGGTCGAATAATGGAACTAGCGCACGGATCGATCATGGGAGGTCACATGGGAATAAAGAAAACGACTGATAAGATTCAAAGCGCGTTATATTGGCCAGGCATTCAAGGGGACGTGACTCGTTATTGCAAGTCCTGCGATGTATGTCAGAAGACAGTTAACAAGGGTTCCCTACCGAAGGTTCCCCTAGAGAACATGCCATTAATTGACAAGCCGTTTAAGAGAGTAGCAATCGACCTGGTTGGACCTATTGTTCCCCCGAGTGAGGACGGTCCTAGATATATATTGACATTGGTCGACTTTGCATCTCGTTATCCTGAAGCTGTCCCACTGAAGAACATTGATACTGAGACTGTGGCAGAAGCGTTGGTGGATATCGTTAGTCGTTTGGGAGTGCCTGAAGAGATCTTGAGTGACCTTGGTACGCAGTTCGTCTCTGAGTGTATGAAGGAAGTGACGCGGCTTTTGAGCATTAAACAGCTCACCACGACTCCTTATCATCCTATGTGTAATGGCCTGACGGAAAAGTTTAATGGAACAATGAAGAGCATGTTAAAGAGATTGTGCAGCGAACAGCCAAGACAGTGGCATCGCTATATTAACCCGTTGCTGTTTGCATATCGTGAAGTTCCTCAGGAGTCTACTGGTTTTTCGCCCGTTTGAGTTGCTGTATGGAAGAGCTGTCAGAGGACCGATGTTTATTCTCAAAGAGCTTTGGACGAAAGAGCTGGAGGGGCCTGAGGTAAAGAACAGCTATCAGTATGTGTTTGAGCTACGCGAGAAGCTTGAAGATACCCTCAAGCTGGTGCACACCGAGCTTCAGAAAGCCCAGAACAAAGGCAAGCATTATTACGACCGAAAGACTAAGGTCAGGAAGTTTGTACCTGGAGATAAAGTGTTAGTGCTGTTGCCGACCGACCACAACAAGCTCCTAATGCAGTGGAAAGGTCCATTTGAGGTTAGTGCTGTAGTAGGTCTCAATGATTATAGAGTGAGAGTCAAAGGAAAAGAGAGAGTTTACCATGCTAATCTACTGAAGAACTATTTTGAGCGAGAGGATCCTGTTTCCGTTGGAGCAGTTGCTGTTGAAACGAACGCTAACATTTGTAAGAACGAACATGTTGAGAGTGAAGAAGAAGAAGTTGACCCTGTGGATAGTATTGATTTTCTGGAGATTGGTGGTTATGTCGCGAAAGAGTCAGTCAATGATGTGACCATAGGAGATAACCTTTCTCATGAGCAAAGAGCAGAGTTCATGGATCTTGCAAATGGGTTTCAAAGCTTGTTCACAGAAGCCCCAGGCACAACAAGTTTGGCTCAGCATCATATCAAGCTTACATCCGACCAACCAGTTAGATCAAGACCATACCCAGTACCGTATAGCTTAAGAGAATCGCTGAAGAAGGATATTACAGACATGATTAAGATGGGAGTCATAAGAGAATCAAGTTCGCCCTATGCTTCGCCTGTTGTAGTTGTTAAGAAAAAAGACAACTCAAATCGTGTGTGCGTGGACTATAGTGAACTGAACAAGTTAACCGTGTTTGATCCTGAGCCTATGCGAACTGCTGAGCATTTGTTCCAGAAGTTGAATGGTGACAAGTATTTTACCAGAATTGATCTGAGCAAGGGCTACCGGCAAATTTCTATTCCTGAGGAGGATAATCAGAAGACCGCTTTTGTGACGCCTGACGGATTGTATGAATTCCTGAAGATGCCGTTTGGTATGATCAACTCCGCAGCGACCTTAAAGAGAGCCATGAAGAAGCTATTGTGTGGACTGGAAAACGTTGAATTTTATTGGGATGACATTTTGGTTCACACCCGCACGTGGGAAGAGCACATCAAGGCGCTTCGAGAGTTGTTTAGAAGATTATTAGCTGCTGGAATGACCATAAGACCGACTAAATGTCTTTTTGGAGTCAACACCGTTGATTTTCTTGGTCACCGTTTGGAGGAAGGGTTAATTGGTCTTCATGAAGACAACGTGACGAAGATTAGAGATGCTCCAAGACCAACTACTAAGAAGCAGATAAGATCGTTCATGGGTTTGGCTGGATGTTACAGAGATTTTATCCCTAACTTCGCAGCATTAGCAGCCCCGCTGTCAGACCTCACGCGTAAAGGCCAACCTAACAAAGTTGAATGGGGTGAGGCACAGGAGAAAGCCTATCAGAGTATCAAGGCCCTCCTAACAAAGGAACCAGTCCTTCGACTGCCAGATTCAAGGAAAACCTACTTTCTGCAGACTGATGCTTCAGACAGTGGTATTGGCGCTGTATTAATGCAGAAACATGATGGCAAGCTATTCCCCGTTTGCTACGCAAGTAAGAAATTGTCAAGTGCAGAACGTAATTATTCAACCATCGAGAAAGAGTGTTTAGCCATTGTGTGGGGATTCAAAAGGTTTCATCTTTATCTGTATGGAGTTCCCTTTGTGCTACAAACAGATCACGAGCCACTGAAGTACATGAACAGTGCGAAGTTTGCAAATGGACGCCTAATGCATTGGGCTATGTTTCTTCAGAGTTACAACTTCAGAGTTGAGGCTATCAAAGGATCTGAGAATGTAGGAGCAGATTATCTAAGCAGAGTAGAGGAATAACTTAAGAGACACTGGACTGCCTCCTCAGTTGGTACTATCTAACTAATTTTTCGTTGTTAGTAGAAATTTAGGAAATTTCTTCTCAAGAGGGGGTTATGTTACGAAAAATAGCATTGCATGACTAGCGTTACTTTCTAGAGGCTTCGCGAAAGTTACGAGTTTGTTTATTTTTAGGTTCCTGCGTAAGCGTTTCTAAATCGGTGTGTTTTGTAATCTTTCTATAATTAGATTGATTACTATTTTAGAAAGTTCTAGAAGCTTATTGTGAGAGTATATAAGTAGACGAGTCTAAGCGGAGTTTTTTAAACTAGTTTTTCTCAAGCGAAGAGAGTTGGCGATAGCCGTGTTTAGTCAAGTGTGACAGAAGCTGTGTTTATTCAAGTTGGCGGAGGCCGTGTAAGTTTGTCGAGTACGTGCTGTTAAGAGTTTTACTTCGTGGAAACTACGTTCACTTTGGAATAAATCTTCTTGTTGTTGTTCCGACAACCCTGCGTTCAGTTTAGTTTGTAAACTAACTTTCCTCAAAACATTCGAACTCGTAACACAGAGTAAAATCTATAAGTGGCACTATTGAGAGTTAAAGGGTTAATCGTTGTTTTTTATTAATATTTCACCGACCAGTTGTATGCTAATATGCATAGAATATATCCTAAAGCCTCAAGATTTTACGAAAGTTTAATGCGCTGATTAACGGCTTTTCAATTGGGGTGAAAGAGAAAAGCACCCTTCATCTTTCATCTGATGAAAATTTGAAGAGACCAAGAATGATGAATTTCAAGCTACAGCCTAACAAAGTTCAACATTTTGGAGATAAGCAAACTGTTCAAGCAGAGACTGAATCTGTTCGCACCGCCACGAGAAGCGGAACCCAGGAAAGACTTCAACGTGAATCTGTTAGCGCGTTTTTGGAGAACGCTACATTACATGGTGCTCGGTTCCTCGTGGTTGGAAATGTTTATATGAGATTGTTCTGGACTCTTGCGCTTCTATCAAGCATAGGATATTGTGTCCTACAAATTTACGAAACCTTGGATGCGTTTGGTGACCGACCATTCAGCACTAAGATAACAACGAAGACGGAGAACGTATCATTTCCTGCCATTACTATCTGCAGTTTTAACTCTTTTAACCGACGGAGGTACAAGAGCTATTTTAGAAAAGGGAATACCTTCAGCGACGAAGAAGTTGAACGAGATCTCGAACAGTTTGAAAAAGTTAGGACTTCTCGAACTCCTAGTTCTTTCTCTGACGAAGTAGTAGCGAAATATCCCGTACTGAAATGGCGTGTCCCAAACGAAAGCCTTCATCATCTTGTTATTTTCAGTCACATAATTGAAGAAATGCTCCTCCCAAAGTCTAGCATTCGTGAAGCGTGCACTATAGGCGACAAATCGTGCAGCTCCAAGAATTTCAAATCGTCATACAACAGTCAGTTTGGTCAATGTTTTACTTTCAACTCTGGTCAAGATGAAAGGGAAGGGAAAGGGTAGGGGAATGTTTTGATATTTGTATAATACTATTGCAAGCCATGTTTCCAAGAGACCCAAATTGTTGCCATAGTAACGGTACAACACTGCAAAACGGCCCTCTAAATAGGCAACCTCCGAAAACCTCACTAAATTCCCAGTTTCTTAATACCTGGTATCAGGAAGAACTTCCCTGCTGGAAGAAACAGAAATAAAACACAAATCGCGGTGATAAACATTGTGAAGCAACGCATTTTTAAAAACTTGACGTATCGTATGCTACAACGTACATTTTGAAAAGTAACCGTTATGACTTTGAAAAGTATTTCTTTAAAATTGTTTTTAAAAAAGTCAGCACCAAGCTAAGTTTGGAGATATTGATCTTACAAAATTTATTTCGGTTTTCCGGACAGCAGCTGACTCGAGCAGCTTACGTGTTGCATTCGTGGCCCATGCCCAGCTTCACTGACATTGTATTTCATATTATTTACACGGTTGCATTCTTTCGCCTAGTCACTTTTTCTTATTATTTCACGTCTTTTTTGACTAAATACAATTTTAATTGTTAATCCCTCCTGATGAACATGCAGTACATACACCTGTTAGCTAAGCAGTGAAATCTAGCCTTCCTGAACAAAAATAATCCACCTACCGCTCCTGTATCATTTTTGTCTTTTATTAAAAAAAGTAGACGTCCACACGACAAACGTTTGTTCTTTGGATACGTAACGCAATTTTAGCCGACGAGGCCGACGAGGCCTACATTGCCACCCCTCCCCTAACACACATTTGGTGAGTCTCCACGATTCTGGGAGACACGTGACCAGCCTGAACCAAGGTCTTTTTCTCAACGACAATGGAGGCAGAGAAGAGAGACCCTGGGAACGAGGTTGTACTGAGCGCAACTCTTTTCCAGGTTGGAGTCCTTCATTGTCACTTATGTTTCTGTGATGTCCTAAATCCTTTATGGCTCCCACCAAAATATGACTGCAGTGATTGCTTCTAGCATTCTAAATGGTCGTCCCAAGCGTCTTGCTTCCATGAATGAATAATGATAGAATAGAGATTGAAGAAAACATCGCCAAAGGAAGTAAATGCCTCCAACTTCTTCTCTGTGTCCTGCAAAGCCAAGGTAAAGTTGATTCCATATCAGTTAAAATGGGTAATTAAAAATTTCATAAATTCCACTGAACTAGACCCTCCGTGAGGGTACACTGGGTTGCCTGTGGTACGTGCAGCGTTCCACGCAATTTTTTTCAAGTTGGAGGGGGGGGGGTGACCCAGACCCAGAAGTCGTACCAGAAGTCATACCAGAAGTCATACCAGCAGAGGCCCTTTGGCTCACAGGTCTTCACACGTTCGTACGACGAAACAGATCCTTTTGTGAGGTTAAAAACCTGGCGACCGGCCTATTAATTAATCATTTGTCAGAAAGAAGAAATTCCTGTCCTCTTTAAAAAAAATTGACACGCATTGCTTACGTGTGATAGTGAAGTAACACAGCGATTTATTCCATAATGTCAACTGAACTGTGTGTTGTCTTCCAGGAGCTTCAAGTTGTCCTTGCGTAATATGTAGCTCTAACAGTGCACGATATTGTTTTGGTATTGTGTATCATTGTAGTGAAATGGTAGAAGTCTTGGGTAAATAGCCTGAGAAGACATGTGGTTACTAGCAAAGTACTGAGCCCAGAAAGATTGAAGAAAATAAATGGGAAGTGAAAAACATTGTCTTCTGGGATGACATGTTGACCGTTGTCTTTGCGTAATATGTAGGTCTAACAGTACACGATATTGTTTTGGTATTGTCTATCATTGTAGCGCCATGGTATAAGTCTTAGATAAATAGCCCCTTGAGAAGACATGTGGTTACTAGCAAAGTACTGAACCCAGAGAGACTGAAGAAAATAAAAGGGAATCGAGAAACATTGGCTTCTGGGCTGACATGTTGATCATGCAACTTCTTTCCACCACAAGTGTAAGCGTGCACTGACAGCATCTGACAGCATCTGAAAGCTTTGTAAACAACAGTTGAAAGCTGAACTTATTCCTATTCGGCGGGGTTAGTATCTGGATGGGCGACCTAAGAAATATACCACTCAGTAACAGAAGCATAGGACCGAAAATTCTATTTTAATGCTATCAAATGCGAACCAAGCAAGATACAGATTTTGTTAGCTTGCTTTATCCAAAACAAATATTGATGTAAAAGTACATGTGTAAATAAATATGGATACACAGTTTTTAAGAAGAGCAGAAGGAAGTTTCAGGACGGTCGATCGAGCATAAAATATTTTGCCATCGGTAATAAAATCTACGACATGAAAACAACATTTATTTTGAACCACGAATATAAAAAGTTACCATCAGCGAAAAACAGTTTGGGAGATTTTAGTTGTTTTGTTGTAATTGTACAAGTTTGGCTGCACCGAGTAAATCGCACATCGAATTCAGCGAGCGCAGTGATCAAGTTACCGCGTTATTTTACCGCGGCATGTTTACTCGCGAAACAGTGAAGCATCTGTGTCAAATGATGCCAAGCTACCGGGTTTTTGTTTTTGTTAGTTTTCTTTTTATTTCGATTGTTATAAATTTTGACAAGAAATGTGCGAATTCAACACAAAGATCACAATCGCGCAACTCTCAGAGGTTGACCATTGTTTCTGGAAAATCAAAAATTTACTCTCCAAGACAAGGTTATTTATCACCAGGTAATTCCATCGTTTTGGTAATAGCAGCTACTTTATTATTCATCAGCGTCACAATCTTTTGCCGATTTTGGGGGTCATTTTGTTGAAACTCAAGCACGCTTCCAACAGACCTGTTTATTTTCGTGACTAATGCGTTACCACAAAAATTCTCCCCGTATCACATTTCAACACATGTATGCAAATTTGCTAAGCTCGAAAATTACACAACATGATAAATTTACAAAGGCTAGAAATTTCACAGAAATATTTTCCAGCGAAACATTTATTGAAACAAGCAACATATTTGCTATAAGAGGCAAGAAACCCTTCCTATTTCAGTTGCCAGCGTGCAAGCGAAACAAACAATCACAAAGCATATGCAATTAAATAAATTTCTGACAGTTCACATTCAACCCTTTTCGAAAGAACCTTGACCGTAAATAATAAAGCACAAAAGAGACAACAAGCTTTCATTCAAGTAATTTTTCACTGTCACATTTCCAAATATTTTACACCTTTGCTGAGTTGAGTACAAAATACCGGTAAATGTAAATTGTCAGACAACTAAGATGCGACTTGAGTAAACACTGTGATGCATTCTTGTTGGCGTTCGATTCCTTCAATGTTAATTTGTTAAATCATAGTTAGTAACTATGGTTAAATCCATAAAAAAATTGCTATTTGATTTCCGTGTTTTATATAATACCAAGTTAGTAAAATATTAGAAACAAAGCTCACTTGATATCCAAAGGAGAAAAATGAAATTGTTGTCGAAGACCATTACTCGTCTCTTACAATCCAGATATTTATTTTTCAGCGCTGTCTTGCTCATACAATTGACGATCCATTCTTGAGCTCCATGAGGGTATATTTTGTTTAAAGATCCACTAAAACGCCATTCACGTCAATAACTTATTAGTGAAATTTTCAATTGTTATACTGGAAGACTGTGCAGAGTTGAGAACAGGTAAATACAAATCTGACAAATAGCGAGACAACTGAGATAACAGATCCACTATATGGATTCCTTATCTGTCTTTGTTGAACCCACACTGAGTTACCAGAGAACTGTTCATTTGGTTTGAGTGTTGTACAAAACACCACGCTTGGCAAAATGTTAGGAAGACTGCTCACTTTGATTACGGCTCGACGGGCGACAGATTGTTGTCGAAGTCCATTACTCGTCGCTTCTAACATTCGACCGCCTGTCCTGTCCAGTATCCAATTCGCTTGCCATTATTGAGCTTCATTAGGGTACATTTTGTTCAAAGATCCCCTAAAACGCCATTCGCGTTACATGACTTTCGACGCCATTGCCGGTTAAGTTAATCGTTCTACTGTGTCCACCAGAGAAATCTACGCATTTCCCACTACCCTCTCGATCCTAAGAAAATACGCGTAGAAGGCTCTATGCACAAAGACACCACTTAGCAGGGGAGTGACAGGCAGGACTTTTACCGACACGGAAAAAAATAAAAAAAAAAAAAAGAAAACGAAAAATAAAAAAACGACGAAATTAAAGACAGATTCCGACTGGGTTGGCAACCCAGTAAAAAGCATATATTAACTTCGCCGCTCTGAACGAAGAATACAAAATGACACATAAAATAAATAATAAAGTACTTGGCAGGGTCACCGTAACAGGTAAGGCCAGTTACTACGGGTCCAATTGTCAGTTAACTACTATTTCCTTGGCTAATTGTCAAACCCCATTGGCACCCTCTTATTTTACATGGTCAAAAACATGCTTTTTCCAAGAACACCAATACCTTACCTAGATTTTCGTCATATTCTCCAGTCAACCGTCGGGTCAAAACTCGCAAGATCAAAGCTGAAATAAAATCATACAAGTTAAGAAATAAGTAAATAAGTTTTACCTATATGCATCTTTGATTTTGCCGAGCACCAGGGAAAACAAGTACATATTTAAAGGCAACAAGGACGCCCAACCCAAGAGGGCCTCTTTCACTCTTTCAGCTGTCCACTAACACTGATTTTCTTTACGTCTGTTACGTTTCTGTATACTATCAAACCGAGTGGACTCTTGATACCCACGGTTCGATATCCAAGTTATGTTACGGTCTCCCAATAGAGAAACGTACAGTACAGAACCTGCCGCCGGTGCAGCCATATGCAAATTGTCCGTGGATTTTTCATGATTTCACCATTCTTTTTGTATGCCAACAGATTTGTAGCACCAAACACCTCTTGGAAATACTTCTGAGATGTGTAAAGAGGTCGAGGCGGCCTCGTAGAAATGGTCTTACCTGATTTTCCAACGCCTTCCAGTCCAGTGATCACAGCTCGCACATTGATGATTTTGCTTTGTTGTCCTTGGTCGTAAGCACAGGATCGTTTTCGTCGCATGATATCTTGAGTTTATGGTAAATGAATCACACTGAAAAACGGTGATAAAGCACCTTATAAAATGGACATTATTTCGATTAAGGTATCAAAACAAACGGTGCCGTAGATCGGTGTCTGACATTTGCAGACTGCAGACAAATAGCGCTGATAAACAGTATTTAAGTCTAAGAACCCATTTTAAAACGGTTAGCTTTCAATTATTGAAAGCTAACCGATCTAAAATGGATTCTTAGACTTAAATACTGTTTATCAGCGCCATTTGAAATGGGTGTTTAGACTTAAATACTGTTTATCAGCGCTATTTGTCTGCAGTCTGCAAATTTCAGACACCGGCATTCGATTGACCGTATTCCGGAACAAGAATACGTAGTGATGATTTAAAACGGTATGTCTGGTATTTTGAAGCGACAAGGATAACAAAGATATGTTTAAAATAGCATTTAGCCGGTGTTTGGTAATTCTAAAAACGAAGGATTTTTAACTTCTATTCCATGCATTCCTATTCCGGAAAACGGTCAATCAAACGCAGCCTAATTTTTGGAGTGTGGTTTTTAGCTTCAATTTTTTAGGCTCTTTTATCTAAAACTCAGAAATATCTGCAATCAAAATGATGATTCATATTTAACCAATAAATTAGGTTGTTTTGGTAATTACAGGCTTCAGTTTTAAGCGGCGACTTTTATTTGGGAGGTGATGTTTGTCTTGGGAGGCATCTAGGAACTGCCGCACGGTGCACTCGATGCGCGAGATATTGCCAACGGAATAGGAGAAAAAGCCCTCGCTTAAATGATTGATACATTGTTGATTGACAGCCGAGTGAATTAGGGTGGGACCCGTGACTTAGCGGGCTTCAAAATAAAAATGGTAACTGACTCGGTACGTTAAGTGTTGCCAAACTGGACAACCATTGGCTTTAATTTCCAAGTGTCCTAGCGTCCAGAATTTAATTCCATTCGCGCTTGTTGGATATATGAGACTGCTTACAGCCAACTTGGTGCTACGCGCCTCGTTGGCTGTTTACCATTTCCTATCCATCGAGCGCTCATGGAATTTTAATATTAAGTAGTCAAACTGCCTACAACTCCAACGAACTGTGAATTGTTCAAGAGGTAATCGGCACATGTACTTGATTTTATAGGTCTTCTTAATGAGATTACAGCACATTAATTGCTCTGGTTCTAGTATTTTTCAGTAGCAGTCTCCAGCTCCTCAGTCTTCCGAAGAAATTGTTCAATGCTTCGCACCAAGAGATTCTCTTGTTCGCACTTTAATTTTAACTTGATATTTTCAGTCCTTACTTTCTCCACTATGTCTTAAGCATTGTTCAGCTGCTCAGTCAACCTCTCCTTCTCGTTTTTCATCCTTTTCTCTTGGAAGCTTGCTTGGTCTTTTTTCAATACGAGGTCTTCTTAACCATCGTGGTAGTTGCTATAGTAACACTGTGCGTTATCGTTTCTCAAACGATAATACACAACAATACGGTTGTTTCTTTTTTGTGGAAGATTTTCTCTCTTTTTTTTGAATTCTTGGGAGATAAGTGTTCTTGGCTAAACAACCTTTCCTTTTGATCTCCCAAACGTTTACCTTCTGAGCCTTTCCTTTTCTCTTCAGTTCAGATTTTGCCTATATGCAAAATTTTTCCATTACAAGCAGTTGGAAATCTAAAGCATGGATTTCAAGGAAATCAATAACCACGTTTTTCATTTCTTGATTATCCACAGCTCCAATGTTGTACACAAATATGGCCAAAAAGGTCGATCCGACAACAAAAAACTGTCTTTTAAGACTCTTTTAAAGCACACGAAATTCCTCTCTTTCTTAATAAATGGAATGTTCTGATAGATTTACCTAAGCTTTCTGCATTTAAAACATTGTTGCATCAAGATTTATTTTGCGCAAAGAAGGGTATAGAAATTTGTGTCTTGTTAAGATATTCCCACATTGAAGCCTTTTCGCTCATAAAAATGAAGATTACCTAACCATATTTGTGACCCCAACTGTCTTCACATGATTTTGACAGACTTGCATGTTGCTGTTATAAGCCCGCAAACACTGGAGCGTGTATACTAAATCGAAATCCCTTCGCTTTTACCGAACAACTCTCTTCAAGTCGTAGACTTGAAGGAAAACCCATTCTGCAATCATTTCTTTTCAATACAAGCATGCAATACCCACATCCAGTCTTCGGACTGGATATTTTTGTATTTAGTGACAAAGGAATTTGTAGACTTGAAAACATATTGAAAAACATAAGGCGCCTCATTTATTTATTCCGATCCTAAAATACAATTGCGTGCGTGATTGTTTACATTCAATTCAATTCAATTTCAATAGGTGCCAAGAATAAAGGTGAAGTCCTTGGATGACTCGTTAAAGGGGCTAGGTCACGCTCTTTTAGGCATATTCAGCACTGATCGAATGGTCATAGAATTAACTAAAATATCAAAATAACTGTTCAAAACTATAGAAGAACTCTAACAAAACACAGGGAAGCCAAGGAGGGACATGGATGGACAAAACTGGAGAGGATTGAAATGGATTGAATTTGGGTAAATTTGAAAAACGTCGGCCCACCTTTTTTCAAATTTATATCAGTCTATATCAAAATGTCATTTACAAAGCTTGAAAATCATTCTCAGTTGTTATGTTGCCGTGATTTTGCAAATGAAAGACTCTTGCTCTACCAATTTGACGTTTAGAGCTCATAATTAACAAAATTAAACAAAATTACCTAAAATAGCGTAACCTAGCCCCTTTAAGGTTAAAACTTCTTTCTCGACATGGTGTAAGATTAGCTCTGGAACGAGGCACCATGTTGTATAACAGATGCACCGAAGAAACTTTTAAAAGCCCGCCCACAACGGCCAATTGCTTTTCGATATACTGATAAAAAGGAATTGACTTATAATTGAAATTTGAGATTCATGACAATTTGAACTCTCGAAACATCGCCAACTATTTCGGCCATGCGCCCGCGTATCGTAAGCGGTTTCTTAGAAATTCTAATTCTCGAAATGGCGTCAAATTTTACAAAGAAATGTATGGAGAGGTTTTAAATATTTCGAAAAAGTGCACTAAAAATTGTAGATGGAACATTTGCCGGAACGGGATGCCATTATAACGACTGTTGTCTGTGTTCTGCTGTAAAAAATATAACTTCAGGCCAAAAAAAACCCCTTCATTTTTCCTATGCTTTGTTTTGAGGTGAGCGACCCCTTTAAGCCTTACAAAAGCTGGCAAATATACGAAAATCCCTGGAATTAGAGACAGATACCAGTGTTCCTGTGCTTGGTTCTTAACTTGCCGGAGTGGAGACCCATAGTTGACTCTATTCTTGACCCTAACCCAAAATATGAAGTCAGCAGCGAAATGTTTGATCCGTCCTTTTTCCCTTCCAAAGAACGCAAAAAACCGATAAACCAAAGTCCACGTTAAAATTGTAAAATCCCCTGTTTTCGAATAACGATATCTTGGCTGTCTTTTGTCCAAATTTCTCGCAAAAACCATCGTTTGAAAGCTAATTTTGTGAACTTCATTCTTCGAAGCAAGTTATTTTTCTCAGCGGTTTTGGTATGGGCCAAACTTTAGTAAATATAAAAAACATATTCCGTACCTCGCGTCGGGTCGATATGAGCCCGCTGATACAACAAGAAGAACAGCGGAAAAAGTCATTTCACGTAAGTCGCGCTGAATTGTCGTGACCGGAATAGTTGGCGATGTATCAAAATCACATGTGCTTTCTGTTTTCGTAAATTCCTGGACACCACTCGAGTTCGCTCCTTTTGCCGTATTCTACCTTTCTTTTTGATTCAAACTTGCCTGCGTGGTTACTGGCTTTTACTCCTCCATTTACAAGGTTGGGTGTGTTTACCGGTGCTTACTCTCCTGTTTCCCGAAACGTAGTTGAGGTGTGCTTTTTTTTGCGGTGATGGTCTTGTCTCATCGCGATTAGCTCCACGCCGGAATATTCGCTGGTGCCATTATCTGGAAATTTTGTTGATTAAAAGCAGTTTTCTTTCTTATACTTCTTGCTCAAGGTTTGCATTTCAAGTGGTAAATGGTTTGTGTGCACTAACATTTAAAGTCCTTTGTTGTAGTATAGCGTGGTTTCTTTGGTATTCATCTGAATTTCTGGCTCTAGAACTGACGGTGAAACCTGGAATACAGACACAAAAAAGCAAAAAAAAAAACGATGATTTGTTGTTGTAAGGAAACTCTAGGCAATCACAAACGACACAGCTAATCGAATAAACCAATCAGAATTCGTAATGAAAATTTGCAGCAGGCGGGCAAACAAGGGAAAACGATGTCGGGCGAGGAACCGAGGAAATGGCGGGAATGTTTTTGAGTAATCATTGATCGCAGCAAACCAGTTTCCACACGATAAGCAAAACCGCTTTAACTGTAAGCGGATTTCCCAGGAAATAAAATTGTTAATGCGCTTTTTGATGTGTCAATGGATGATTTTGATAGGGATAGGAAAGTAATGAATAAATATCGAAATATTCAAGTTTTATAAAATGCTGCCCATGGAAAGGGCTAACGCTAACCTGGGTTGTCTGTGGAAAGAGAGCTATAGCAAGGGGAAGACCAAAGCCAAAAGCAGCCACACAGACCAGCACTTGAACAGGAAAGTAAAGTTTTGGACGAGACATTAAGAACTTAGTCCTATAATTAAACAAAAAAAAAACATTAGCCAGCCACTCAACAATCTGGAACAAGAAGGCAACTGCTACAAGAAGGACATCTGAATAGCCCATTTCCGAGTCCTGGTGCACAACCATTCAAATGGATATGAGTTGCGTATTCTTATGCAAATCAAACTCATTTCCTTTACAATAGTTGAGCAACAAGACTCACTTCGAAACCAAGACAAACAGCAACTCGGAAATGGCCTATTAAACTCTTTCCGTGTTTAAAATGTGTCTTAACTGGTAGCCTGCAGAGGTTGCGTTTTTTGGCAGGCGGACGCTTGTTCAAGGTCTAAAGTTCGTAATGGGTCGCCATTTTGAAAGCACACAGCTCTTAAACCTTTCATACTGTTCTCCTCTCACTGAGTGCAATTTTCTTGACTGGCCTCAGGCCTCTGTTAGTCTTTTTTTTTTTTTTTTATTTAAACATATTTATATACATGTTTGCCCCAAGAGCTAAATGAGCTCATCACGGGGGGCTTACACCAAAATTCTAATTACCACATAAAAAACAAACACGGGCACGGGATACAAAGTAAGTAAAAAAAGACAGTTAAGTTAATTAGGTCAATGATAATGACCACGAAAAGAAAAACGTTTAGACTCTCTTATAAAGTGCTGGACATGAGAGAAGATTTCAACGTTTTCATCATTTGACATGTCAGAAGAGCCAAACAGAAAAACTTCAACTTTTTGCTGGTCAGAATATTGACCAGAAGCTATACGAGCAGCAGCAGCGAGCAAATCAGATCTGAGGGCAGCATAATTAGGACATTGTAAAAAGAAATGAGTTATAGTCTCATTGTCAAAGCCGCAGCTACAAATAGGTGTTAGTCTTGCTATATCCAAGATGTCGGCCAATAGTTCTTACCAAAACAAAAATACCCCGGCTTTCCAGGCCACCTAACTGGACACGAATTTAACTAGTATGGAGCACCGTTGAGGCTACGCGAAGCTGCGCCCGTTACCATGACATTATTTCATATTTCCCAGGCATATGAAAACGTTATGTCCGTGCTAGTGTCCAAATAGACTAAGCTCCCCTGCTATAGCCGTTGCAAACTATTAAGGCTGATCAGAGTTTGAAGCGAATGCGTGGAGTAGGTATTGAGATATTTGCTTCTGAGTGGTCTTTCGTCAGTGAAATTTTCAGCCAGTTTGCTTTCAATTGATCCCGTACTACTCAATTGCAATTCAAACGCCAAATGTTTATGAAAGTCTCACCTTTCTAAAACTTGCATAGCAAATGGCGGAATAACCAAAACTGGCAACGGGAGCAACACCCGTGTTAGGGTTGTTTCAGACACGGCCTGAAAATGAAAATGGAAAGGACGACAGTTAGCGATAAACGTAAAGGGAAATGAAGCTTTGTACTGGAAGCGCTTAAAAATTTACGTCTTACAAGTTTCACGTACGAAGTAGGTGAAAGAAAATGGTCGTAATCGAGGGGAAACAAAACTGACTCACTGTTTTCCTTGGGGCGAATCACCAAATCTTAATTGGGGAATGCAACGAGATTGGGCACTAACTGAAAATACAAGAAAAACGAGATGCAGAAAGGAGCAAGGTATCAGCTTACCTTCCGAGCAGCTATTTTCCATGTTCCAACAACATGTCCGTCCTTGTCGTTGACCTCAATTCCTGTGAAGAGCTCATGATTTCTCATGAGGACAACATCACAAATGTTAGCAGTAGCTAAAAAAGAGAAAAAGATTAGCTATTAGCGATGTTGTCGTCGCTGTTGTTTGGTGCTCGTTATTTTGCTTACTCCCTTAAGTCCTCAACAAAGCCTAAACTTCGTTATCTGATTTCACGTTGTTGTTTTGCGCGTAGGGGACGGTAAAGAAATCTGCTCCTAAAACATGCTGTTTTGTAGCGTTTTGTTATCCGTTCCTTATCCGGGGTCGCGGAGTACGTTTTGATTGAAAGTGGGAGAGTTATGTTTTGGTTGGTATGAATCACGGAAGTGTGATGGGAGGAGGGGGGCTATAGCATCCGCAACCCCACTCACTCCGCGGCCTTGCTAATAGAGAGCTTTAGATTCTAGTACGAGAACGACTACGAGTACGAGATTTTCTCATAAGACAACAGTGAGCGCGCGCAAACCATCGTCATTTTGGCGGGAAAAACTTGATGCCGTCGTCATTTTAGTACAAGGTTTTGCAAGAATGTCGTCGAATCAAAACAAGTCAACAACACGGTAGCAGTTTTGGCTTTTTTTGATGAGCAGAAAGGCGCAGTTACCAGCAATAAGAATAACTGAGCAACCTATACTGCTAACAAAGAGTAAGATTAAGCGTACGGGTTATAAATTTCCTTAGTAT
>NC_090885.1:74674849-74699849 GCF_036669925.1 Montipora capricornis | reverse complement strand
GGGCCGTATTCTACAGTACGGCCCTCTGTACAGCCTGCTAAATTTGAAATTTCGACAAAACATCATCTAGCGAGTTTTTCATGTCATTTCTGTTGCATAAACTTGTACTGAAAACTGTTTGAATCTTGCAAGCAACTATTTCAAACTTAACAGCCAAGAAGATTTAGTTTTTGGGATTTTGGCACGGCATTCTTTGTGGCATTTGAACCTTCCGCTTCACTTTGACTAGTTTCCTTGCCCGCGCGCCGGTTAACCTCAGAGATATAATAAATATCTTACTAACCAAGTTCGAGGTCCATACTGTAAGTTACGGATCCACGTTTTTTTCCCGTTGATTTATGGCCCGCGCGCTTCGCGCTTGAGCCATAAATCAACGGGAAAAAACTCGGTCCGTAACTTACAGTACGGACCTCGAACTTGGCCTGGGTAGTAAGAGGTATGTAGTTCCTCTTTGCATTTTCAACAGCAGTGTAGTACTCACTTGCCTTCAGTTGGTAGACTTGTTTGTTGATTTCAAGGTTTGATATTTGCCATTTTCTTTCCCATCAACGTTTTTCTCGCTTTAACTCACGAAGATGATCAGAAAACCAAGGAGAGAACGGTCTGACTGTTGACATTCTTAGCTTGACAGGTGCGTAGGTGTTAACCAGGTCCCTTAGATCAGAATCGTGTTATGTAAGAGCAACATCCACATCAGATGACCTATTGCACATCAGTGATGTATTAGCGATGTTGGTCAATTAACAAATTGTTTCCCAAATGAAATGGTCCGTTCGCGACTCAAACCAAAGGATTTTAAAATAAGGTGATTTCAAGTTCCAACTGCAGTTAACAATAAGCAGCTATCACAAATGAGATATGACCGATTTTGAACTCTACAGAACAAGTGAACCACAAATTTCATATTCTCGGAATTGATGAGGTTTTTTTAAGCTGCTGAAGCTTGCAACCAAATACCGCTTTGTTTACAAACGTTATCTTTCGAGCTGATCAATGCAGCACCGATGCTGAGAGCAAAGCCTGACCTGACTTGACCGTAAATTAGGTGACTGTCGAGTGGTTCCGAGTACGTCATTGCCAAGAGCCTAAGGGATTACGTGACGTAATTGCAACCGAGCCAGACATAAAAGTACTGTAGCTACATTATCACAACCAAGTCACTCTTGATCACAACACCTCTGAAAACACGATCCAAGGCTTCCAAGCTACACCAGCGAGAAGCACCACTAAACTGAAGAAAGAACAAAGGAAGGTGAGAAGAACTTTCTTAAATTCAAACAGCTTGTTTGCTGCGTAAACCGAAACAACTTGGTATTTTTTTTACTGTTTTGACATCAGGATAAAGTTGCACAACTTTTTCAGGTGTCACGCACGACTTAACAAAGAGAGCCTTTCGACACAAACGAGAAATGAAACTAAGAAATGTACAGTCAGTCATTATCAATCTTTCGATAAGTGTGTACAATCGCAATGGAAACGTGAGACGAGTTCAAATTACTAAAACATGACGTGAAAATTCTACATTGTAATTATAAAACTTAAGTTGTTTATCAAAATAACTAATTTGTGAAAGATAAAATAATTTTTTTAAAAACAATGCGATGAAAAGAATCTTACTTGTATGCAAAAAAATTAGGGTAGGTCACCAGGCTAGGTTTCGAGATATTGCTCAACAATTCCGGCAAAAAATGTCTCCAGTTTTTTGTGATTTAGGTCGCGTTCTTAGGTCACTCAGCTGACCCCGGAAATTCTTTCGAACCTCATTAAAATTCGAGAGCTGAAATGACTGCGGTATATTTAAAAAAAACTTCTAAAAACTAATCAAAGCAAAGCAAACTCAATTCACACTAAAGAAAACCAGGTAATTTTTTTCAGAAAGTGAAACGGAATTTCGCCTTTGCGTTGTCTCACGACCCCATAAGCTGCATAGCTTTTACTAATAAAGGCTGTCTGTCAAGCACTATTTGTCATGCGTAGGATTGATGTCATATTAAGAAAATAACGTTCATTACACGATTCAGGTAATATAGAGAAGCCCTTCTCACTCGTCAAGAAAAACAAATATTTAAATTACTATTCAAATGTATTCATTGTGATCCTTCGCACCGCAACCTATACCTCCCCCTCTCCCACGCTACACATAATCAATTTTGCATAATCAGCTCTTGATTATTCTTCATGTCCGTCACTTATTTTCGTCTTTGGCCAATAAAGCGCGGTGACAAACATGAGGCTAAACAAGTGCATAACTGAAATAAATTTTTAGGCTGGATTACAGAACATCCGTCCATTTACATTTAACCTCAAAAGGCCCACAGTCATACCTTGTGCTTTAATCCACACTGCGGACCACGGTGGCAGTGCATTTTACTCCTTGAAATTATAATATCCATATTCGTTCACTACGAGACTTGGTGAGTTATAATATTCAAATTCATTGACTGCGGAACTGCAGTGACAAGATTAAATAGTAACGCTTCCAAGGTGGACGGGTATTCTTTAATTCCTCAATTTCTAGTGCCTTAATAACGTTTCGTATGGCTCAAACCACATCTTCAGAATTAACCGTTAGCTATTTTAAAAAAATGTATAACAGTAATTTGAGTAGCTTACGAGGTAACATTGATAGTACCAAAAGGAGGTAATACAATACTTTAAAAAGATAGACAAGAAACAATGAAAACAAAAGAGAAAATATATACACTGTAAATGCAATACCTAATACACATGTAAAACTTATTAATAAAGATACAGCTTTTCGCTGCGAACATATCCAGTTAGGGGTGGCTGAAGATCACGAAGAAAAAGAGTTTCTTTCATGGTACAATGTCGGTCGACCTCCCAGTCGCTAGAATTTCAAAGTGGTCCCATTTTAAGTTGTGGCCAGTTGAGATTACGTGCTCACGTGTTATTAGGGAGCTTACAAAACGATGACGCCGACGGCAACGACGACGCTACAAAACAATAGGTTTAGTGAGCAAAAACAATGGCTCTGCACGCTCTGCACGTGCGTTTTACATTTTGGTACATTTCTTTGCCGTCATCTCCTAAATGACGACGTGAAATGACCAAATTCAAGGTTCTGTGGACGACGTTAGCACATGACGATTAATTTTCAGTTCTCTCTCTAAGCTTCCAACCCACTCATACAGGTTTCATTCCTCGACAGTTGCTATACATTTTTAAGGCGAAACGACATGAAATAGCTTCGTAGTGATATGAATAACGCGAACTTGTATTTTTAAATGAAGTCCTCGTTGCCATCGTCGTCCTCGTTTCGTAAGCTCCCTAATTGTTACTTAACAACGTCTTGAAGTGTTCAGATTTCCGGTCATGTCGCCTTCGCTTTGTTTTACCAATGTAAAATTCATTACAATCCTACAAACTTTGTAGCTCTAATCAGTTCTTATACGAGAAAAAAGACTTGATGTTACGTAAAAATTTATTTCATTTTTGCGCTTGTTTAGGCTCATGTTTGTCACGGTAGTTTGTGTTCTATTCCGTCAGTTATTGTTTAAAGATGGCTTCTGCTAAGATATATCCATTTAACTGCGCTAATCATCTCGATATCTTAAATAATTTCGAAACTTCTGCGATAGGCATCCATTTGCAAATTATGTGGGCTACCATTGGTATATGCAGGAGTCATGGGCTCCTGGTAATGTGCGATGATTGGCTAAAAGATGTCTGGTCGCATTTAAATCACACACAGTTACGACACGCTCGCTCGCGTTCTCCTGCACTTACCGTCCGTTGTCCGTGTTTCTACTGCGTCATGACGGTGCAGCTGATTTTCTGCATGTGTCTGTGGTCCAAATTGCACCTAATTAGATGCAATATTTATAAGAGTGTAATTTTTTTTCAGTGCTATCTTTTTCAGTCCCATGTAATCCACGTGAGCGTTTATAGTTTTGGAACTGGGCCCCCGCAAGAATGGAAAATCTCTGACCAGGATGAGAAGTGAATGCACGACCTTAAGAAAATAGCGTATCGAGTACCCACGTACCTTATATAGAACGTTTTCAACCAACCTCTAGGGACACCAATTACAATAGAGAAATGTACGACTTCGGGTGGACGAACAAAAAAAGCTAATGAGAGATCTTTTGTTTTCGTTCGCCAACATGAAGGCGATGACGTCACGTGAAAACCTCCTATAGGACATTTAATTCACCCTAAACTTGAAGTGCAATACATCACCTCTTAGCTGGCTTGATAGCTCAGTTGGCAGAGCCAGTGCAGCGTAATCCAGCGCACGGTGGTCATGGCTTCAAATCCCTTCCACGTTTGGAATTTTTTCAGGCTTGCTTTCAACTGCGCATGCTTAAGTTTCTTATCTAACTGCGATGAACTTTCTAACGTTCTTTTCATGTTCATTGCGCAGATCAAATATATGACATAAATTAATCATTATTCCGCCTTTAATTTCTTGCCCTACTTTAGCATTCTTCAAGCGCGTGGACCCTTTGAGTCGCTCAGTTATTCATAACGATGCCGCGACACAACCTTCCCGTGTGGAGACGCCTGCTAACAGTGGAACCCGTTTTATTTTTCCACGCGTACGGATTGCTGTCTGCCTTTCCTCTGTATCGGCAATACGTGTACAGTGTTCTTAGCGAACAAAACGGTTTTCCTTATAAAGAGGTTACTGCAGTCGACGATGGACTTGGATGCCAAGAAAGTATCATCGCCCAAAACGATACTTTAAAGCAACTCGAAAAAGAGGTGAGATAATATACAGAACATTTTAATTGACTTTCCTACGAACACAAATACCTTCAACTAAGAGTAGTCTTGAATATGCTGATGATAGAAGTGCTTAATAAAAGTACACTATATAGGCAACTGAGGTCTAACGTGCGCAGTTTCACGCGCGCGGGATCAAGGGTTGGTAATCATACATCTCGCCATTCGTGACATTGGCCGTCTTTGTACTAGAGACGCATAAATCGTCTGGACGAATTATATGTCTCTCATGTTATTCGTCTAGTCTAAAGACGGGACGAACTATATAAGACGCATAATCCGTCTGAGACGAACTTGGGCAAACAGTCTTTGCTGCGTCTGTTAAATTCCCTTGGCAGGGACAAAACATATACGTATGTCAGGCTAGCCACGAAAGTATGCAATGAATGAATGCATGCAACTTAAATCTGTTAAATTCGTCAATTATGAAGACGGGCACAAGATGCATAATGCGTCTGGCGAACTATCTAATTAAGTGCGTCTTCGAAGACGTGCTAAAGTGGATAGTTCGTCCAGACGCATTATGCGTGCATTATGCGTTTTGTGCCCGTCTTTATACCAGACGAACTTAACAGACCCAGAAATAAAAGTTTGCCCAAGTTCGTCCCAGACGAATTATGCATCTCTAAGATAAAGGTGGCCATTGCATCGCCGCAGTTCGGCACATAATACGCGCACTAATCCCACCAGCTTTGCAGGCTCAATTAATCTTATATAATTTTAGGTACAAAGCCAAGCCACAAGAGTGGATCTTGCACTGGTTTTCTTTGAGACGATCCCCTCTCTTCTCCTGGCTCCGTTTTGGGGAGGGTGGCTAGACAAGTCTGGACGGAGAAAACCCGCACTAATCTTTCCTCCGGTTGGAGCTATGCTGGGGACCATAGTAATACTTACTGTCATACAACTCAAGTTGCCTTTGTATGTGATGTTCGTGGGCTCGGCTATCAGCGGCTTGTCGGGATTTTTAACGTTGCTTACAATAGCTGTCATGTCGTATGTTGCTGATACAACAGAGAAGACCGCGATTGCATTTAGATTGGGTAAGGAGAGACATAAAATCTTATTTTTGGAAAAGAACTCAGGCACAAAGTCAGTTTACCGTGGGAGAGCTTTGCCATAGGTGGAAATATGATGACATGAATTTGTGACTAAGTTAATGGAATGAGAGGCGTTCATCGATGAATGAATTTTTGTTCGAGATTTTTGCCGATTTCTGTGCTAAAGTGGTCTAAGGATAGGCCGCAAATTGTCATGTTGTGGTGGAGGTGATTAGGAAGATAAAAATGGCCCGCAACTAGTTTTGACGCATCTGTGTTGTTTTTTCTACATCTCGTAGTTGTTTGCGAATGTTTCGCCCATGTAGATCTTCTTACATAGTGCGCAGGTTATAATTATGCAACAGGTGACATTTACGGAGATGCACGTGGAGTGGTCAGTGATTTTAACGGATCGATTCGGTCCTGATATGTAACCATGTTAGAAATAAAAGGACAAGTTTTGCTTCGTGTGTGTGTACATTTAAAAGTCCGGCTTTATCCCGGTTTGTTGTCAGACTTAAATGTGCTCTTAACCAGAAAGTTACCTATGTTTTTGTCACGTTTGAATCAAATAGGTGGTGTTAGTTGAAATAGATGTTTAGTTTCGGGATCATTGAGGAGAATTTTGAAGTTTTTGAGAATGAAATTTTTGACTGCAAGGTTTTGTAGAAGGTAGGTGAGGGTGAATGGCATTCTGTTGGTTTCTTCGTTCTGTGACGTTAGGCCGTGTGGTGTGCGGCCCCACTGGGGAAGAATACCTCCAACGTATCCCTGCGTGTCGTAAGAGTCGACTTAAAGGGTTGATGCTGAAGGTTAACCTCCTCTTCATTATCAAAAAGCCTGGTTCCCGCCTGCAACCTCGTGAGGTCGACTGCTGGCACCGTTGGGACCCCCCATGAGTGCCTCAGCCGAGCAGAGAGAGACGTTTGGCACGATGTTTGCCTGTGGTGACAGCGGAGTCAGGGTAGCCACGTTTTTTTGAAAAACTGGCACATTTCCTCGCACTTGCTGTTAAAGTCGAAGTTGCCACTAGAGAGGTGCCTCAGTCTAAGAATTGAGAGAATGGGATGGCATTTTTTACGTGTTGTGCATGAGAGGACGAATGAAGCAAATAGTTATGGGAATCTGTTGGTTTGTAGTGTACACTAGTAGATAAACCGTTGCCGTTGACTAAACGTTTAATGTCGAGGAAAAGCAAGGAAAGCTAGTGAATTTTTGACTATGGGTGTCATGATTTTTTTTAATAGCTCGAGATAAGTTCATTTGGGCAACTGCATGTTTACTTTAGACAGGCTCAATTGACCACTCCTCTTCAAGGGTTTTTTGGGTAAACTGACATAAAAATCCTAGCTGCCAGGAGAAAGACATGAGTTGGCTGTTTACAAGTGCAGCTGACGGATAAAACCAAGGATTACTAGAACAAGTTGAACGTCATCCAGTTGTCGTGTTAGGAAAAAACCAGGAATCTCAATATTTTTAGTTTGGAGCCATAACCAATACGGATCATGTGAAATCACAAGTATATAACGAAACCAACGACCGAAATGAAGAACACAACGAGTTCGTAACGACTAAAAGAGTTCTTTGTACAAGTGATTATTCTGAGTAAGGTACAAACTAATTGACCCGACTACAGGGTCGACTGTTGTCTTTCCCAATCTCGTTACCAGGGCTTTTTCTCCAAAAGAAGTGTGGGAACCCAACCGAGGCCCTGGAAATAGGCACATATAGATAATGTTAAAAATTGCGAGTCAAACGTTGCTCAAAAGTTGCTCCAAAAGTTTAACAAGTTGCTTATCAACATACGCCACTTCATTCACATAAAAGCTTCAAACAAAATTGTACTGGATATCCTCCGCAAAGGTGAAACGTTGCTCAAACTTCAAAAGTTGCTAAGAAGTTGTAAGTATAATCTATATATGCCTACCTGGAAACGAGGTTGGATATGTTCTTATCAAAACTTCAACGAATTTCATCTCTTCGAAACAGTGAGACTTAGGGTGCGTTCGATTGACCGTATTCCGGAATAGGAATACATGGAATATAAGTTAGAAATCCTTCGTTTTTACGGAGATTCACATTAAAATTGTCAAACATCTGCTAAAATGCTATTTTAAACATATTTTTACTATTCGTGCTGCTTCGAAACGCGCTAAACAAACCATTTTAATTATCACTCCACGTATTCTTATTCCGGAATAGGGTCAATCGAACGCGCCCTTAGACAGTCCTCATAAATTATACCCTGCGAGCAGCTGGTTTCGCCTACGCTTCCCGCGAAAGAAACCACTGCGAGCAAGCGTTAGTCTCTTTGAGTGTGCCGCTGTCCAGCGCCAAGGACGAATAAATTAAATTTAAACCAGTAAAACGAGTTAGAAAACTTGTTTTGGAGCTTGCGCGTGCGTTCAGTTACGTAAGTGCTGCGTTTGGACAAGCCTGCTGTGCAGTGATTTCCCGCGAAATAAGACGAATTGACGTCATATTCATCACGTGGGGTGTAACGTACTTCGCACATGCTTGATGGAAAATCAAACGGTTGCTCGCAGTGGTTTTTTTCTCGAGAAGCGTAGGAGAAACCAACTGCTCGCAAGGTACATAAATTATAACCTTGTTCCAAAGAATATTGTTTCTTTTAGAAGATATCCTAACAAATATTTGTTTCACTTTTCTTTGCAGCGATTATGCAGTTGACGATCCTCTCGGCCGGATTCCTTAGTCAGCTGACAAGTGGTTTATGGATTGAAAGGTTCGGATTCATCGCACCTGCATGGCTTATCTTCGCCTGTTTTACAGCAAGTGCTCTCTGGGTCATTTTCCTGGTTCCCGAAAACTACGCACAAGTTTCAAACGAGAAAAACAAGTTTTTCGATCTGCAGCACTTAAAAAGGCTGGTAAATGTCTTCAAAGTTCCTCGCCCCGGTGGATCAAGGAGAATTTTGTTGCTGCTGTTACTGACTGGAGTAATTGCAACCTTGACTGAGGAAGGCATGGGCGGAGTTGTAATCCTTTACATAATAAAGACCCCTCTTTGTTTTAGTCCATCTCTTGTGGGCTACTTCCTGGCTTATGCATTGTTAACTCCCGGAATTGGAGGAGCTGTTGGTGTGAAGTTGTTCGGAACTTTCTTCAGTGAAAAAATTACTGGTGGGATAGGACTTGTAAGTCAGATCATAGAAATGACACTCTTGTCGTTTGCAACTCGCACTTGGTTGGTTTTCCTAGGTGAGTGGGAGATCTTTTACTTAAGGTATGAGTGGAAATTTAAGAAACCCGACATGATTTTTCTGGCAGGTATCCACGATATGTGAAGCCAGTCATGGAAATAACGTTAACAATATCTGACAAAAAGCCCAGCAGCATTCTTCAATTGCCCCCATGAATTTTATCAATATCTGTGAAGTCAGTTGCCTCACAAAAGGTGGGCGAGCGAAAAAGGTGGGGCCCTTTCTCTCCTGACCACTCCCAACCGTCCTGCAATTATTCTTCCTCATGTACCTTATTCATTAATGACGGCCAAGATAATATTCTCTTTTTTATGCCTATTCAACCAACAAGCCTCATTTCCATGCAAGCGGGATATTATTTTGTATATGGGAAGATTATTTAAAAGGGCAAAACTGAGAAGAGTAATTTATTGGTCGCTAATAATGCCCAATGGTAGCTGTGAGGAACCACTGGATGTGATTTGTATTTCTTTTTGACTTGCAGCACCTGGGCTGGCAGTTTTTAAGCACTGTCTTGGTCCAATCGTTATTGGGATTTTGTCCAGGACAGTAGGAGAGGATGAGCAAGGTATGCTTTAACTCCTCCAATTCCCGCAGATCTATCTAGCTATCACTATCACTATCACTATCACTATCACTATCACTATCACTATCACTACCACTACTACCAGTACTGCTATGTGGTCTTACTTTAAAGTCACTTGCTTTGCAAATGAACTTGTCTTCATTCATTGGCTGATTGCCCATCAATGATGTCAGTTAAGCAGACTTGGCGAGTGTGAGATTGGGGGTCATGCTCCAAGGATCATAAATAACGTCCCTTGAGATTTTATTGTCACTCCGCCAAGGGTTTCGGAACGAACCTTTTCGAGACATAGCAGATGAAAAACAAAAGACGTCGAATTCTCTGCTGGTCCCTGTGAGCACAAATTCCTGCCCGGTGGGTAGCTAGACGTCACTGTCGGGGCCTCCTAATACTCTTAGCTGGTCAGTGTAAAAGCGATAACGATAACGCTAACGATAATAATCACGTTGACGATTGATGATGATAATAATGATAATAATGATAATGGCGATAAAATGGAACACAAATGTCCAATACTCCGACATAATGAGATTACGTCACAATAGACATCACTAAGTATCATAAAGTGTCCCGCTCTTTACAAAACTGTTACCATTTTTCAAGGATTAGGGTTAAGGGACACTTTGTGATGTCCATTGTGATGTATCTTAAAATCTCATTATGTCGGCGTATTGGACAACCCTCAATAAAAAAGTTGATGTGACGTTAATACGTAAACGTGTTTTTCCACACTGCGCCAACTGCTCATGATTGACTTGCTTTACGACTGGTTCATTGCGATTAGTTAACTAAAGTGTTCTCTTTTTTCCGGCTTTATAGGCTCCTTGTTCTGTGCTTATGGACTAGTAACTATGGTTTGTCAGTTTGCCGGTGCCTCAATCTTTAATTACGTTTATGAAGCCACCCTTAGCCTTGGATTCAATGGCTTTGTTTTCCTTGTGAGCGTCGCTATCAAGCTCATTCCCCTTGGAATTATTTGGTAAGGGCTGTGGAGACTCTTTGCGGAGCGCATCTTAGCTAATAACTAAAGCAAGAGGTCAAAATGCAGCTATTACAACGGCTCTCCTGATTGCTTCAGAAAGCAATAGGCACAAAAAATATACAAGGGAGTCACTAGATCCTAGTCCCGAGCACAAGAGAGCTGCACTTTAAGGCAATGGCTGGCAATGGCTGGCTGGGGTAGTGATGTGTCTCAAGCTCGTTTATGTATACCGTATAGCACAGCTGAGTTTCCACCGGGGTGGATGCTTTCGGCCCTATCTTGCATAGAGCTGCCCCTTCGTAACAAAAAAAGAAAGCTGGCTCAATGTTAACTCTGTGTGACAATAACGACGTCTCTTTGGTTTTCAGCGGCATAAATATTCCCTCTCCAACCCAAGACGGAGCAGAGAAAATGCGAGCCAACAGTGATCAAGAAAATGGCATCGAACAGAAGACAGAGCCCGGAGAGAGTAAAAATACCCTTGTGGTTAACAACAGTTCAAAATGTAGCTTAGAAATGGACGAGAGTCCAGAGCATGTTAAAGATGATGGGTTTGCTGACTCAACAAAACTCTAGAGCAGCGATTTCAATAAGCTTTAGTTATATGTTGTTGGTAAAATTGGTCTCAGATTAAGCTCGTTCTTTTCTAGGTGAAAAGGGATTTAACTCGCGAACCAATTATACATATATCTAACACATGATATCTTGTAGGATTTAATTATAGGGACCGCCTTCTAAATTTATCTACTTACCGCGACGTTACCAATTTTACATCTGTTCTTGTAAATAATACAGTAATATATCCGGAGCCCATTAACTCCAATACTAGTTTTCACAGATTAAGCTATTATTAGACAAGTTCTTAAACAAGAATTGGCGTTTACTAGTGACTATTCTCAATCCCATAGGTATTAATTTCTTACGCAAGACTTGTGGTTAGCTGGAAAGGTCTGGTTTCGCGGGAAAATCAATCTAAAAATAACTCGGTGTGTAAAAACGCTCTTGAATATGTATATTGACAAATTGTTTCTTTAAGGAGGTTCGAAAGGGTTTTTCACATGTAACAGTGGAAAAGGGTTAAAACACTGTCGATTCTTTCGGTAGGGGAATGTTTTGATATTTGTATAATAATATTGCAAGGCATTTTTCCAACAGACCCAAATTGTTGCCATGGTAACGGTACAACACTGCAAAACGGCCCTCTAAAACTTGGAAGATATCTTAAAAACTAATTCAGTGACCTGGTATTTTTTAAAACTTCGAAAACCTTACAAAATTCCCAGTTTTTAATACCTGGTCTCAGGAAGAACTTTCCTGCTAGAAGAAACAGAAATAAAACACAAATCGCGGTGATAAACATTGTGAAGCAACGCATTTTTAAAAACTTAACGTTTCGTATGCTACAACGTACATTTTGAAAAGTAACCGTTATGACTTTGAAAAGTATTTCTTTAAAATTGTTTTTAAAAAGGTCAGCACCAAGCTAAGTTTGGAGATATTGATCTGACAAAATTAATTTCGGTTTTCCGGACAGTAGCTGACTCGAGCAGCTTACGTGTTGCATTCGTGGCCCATGCCCAGCTTCACTGACATTGTATTTCATATCATTTACACGGTTGCATTCTTTCGCCTAGTCACTTTGTTTTATTATTTCACGTCTTTTTTGACTAAATACAATTTTAATTGTCAATCCCGCCTGATGAACATGCAGTACATACACCTGTTAGCTAAGCAGTGAAATCTAGCCTTCCTGAACAAAAATAATCCACCCACCGCTCCTGTATCATTTTTGTCTTCTATTAAAAAGAGTAGACGTCTACACTTCCGACAAACGTTTGTTCTTTGGATACGTAACGTAATCTTAGCCGACGAGGCCAACGAGGCCTACATTGCCACCCCTCCCCTAACACACATTTGGTGAGCCTCCACGATTCTGGGAGACTCGTGACCAGCCTGAACCAAGGTCTTTTTCTCAACGACAATGGAGGCAGAGAAGAGAGACCCTGGGAACGAGGTTGTACTGAGCCCAACTCTTTTGCAGTTTGGAGTCCTTCATTGTCACTAATGTTTCTGTGGTGTCCTAAATCCTTTATGGCTCCCACCAAAATATGAGTGCAGTGATTGTTTCTAGCATTCTAAATGGTCGTCCCAAGCGTCTTGCTTCCATGAATGAATAATGATAGAATAGAGAATGAAGAAAACATCGCCAAAGGAAGTAAATGCCTCCAACTTCTTCTCTGTGTCCTGCAAAGCCAAGGTAAAGTTGAGTCCATATCAGTTAAAATGGGTAATTAAAAATTACATAAATTCCACTGAAAAAGCATATATTAAATTTGCTGCTCTGAACGAAGAATACAAAATGACACATAAAATAAATAATAAAGTACTTGGCAGGGTCACCGTAACAGGTAAGGCAAATTACTACGGGTCCAATTGTCAGTTAACTACTATTTCCTTGGCCAATTGTCAAACCCCATTGGCACCCTCTTATTTTACATGGTCAAAAACATGCTTTTTCCAAGAACACCAATACCTTACCTAGATTTTCGTCATATTCTCCAGTCAACCGTCGGGTCAAAACTCGCAAGGTCAAAGCTGAAATAAAATCATACAAGTTAAGAAATAAGTAAATAAGTTTTACCTATATGCATCTTTGATTTTGCCGAGCACCAGGGAACACTAGTACATATTTTAAGGGAACAAGGACGCCCAACCCAAGAGGGCCTCTTTCACTCTTTCAGCTGTCCACTAGTACTGATTTTCTTTACGTCTGTTACGTTTCTGTATACTATCAAACCGAGTGGACTCTTGATACCCACGGTTCGATATCCAAGTTATGTTACGGTCTCCCAATAGAGAAACGTACAGTACAGAACCTGCCGCCGGTGCAGCCATATGCAAATTGTCCGTGGATTTTTCATGATTTCACCATTCTTTTTGTACGCCAACAGATTTGTAGCACCAAACACCTCTTGGAAATACTTCTGAGATGTGTAAAGAGGTCGAGGCGGCCTTGTAAAAATGGTCTTACCTGATTTTCCTACGCCGTCCAGTCCAGTGATCACAGCTCGCACATTGATGATTTTGCTTTGTTGTCCTTGGTCGTAAGCACAGGATCGTATTCGTCGCATGATATCTTGAGTTTATGGTAAATGAATCACACTGACAAACGATGATGAAAAACCTTACAAAATGCGCATTATTTCGATTAAGGTATCAAAACAAACGGTGCCGTGGAAATTAAGGGTGCGTTCGATTGACCCTATTCCGGAATAGAAATACGTGTAGTGATGATTTAAAACGGTATGTCTGGCGTTTTGAAGCAACAAGGATAACAAAGATATGTTTAAAATAGCATTTTAGCCGGTGTTTGGTAATTTTCATCTGAATCTTCGTAAAAACGAAGGATTTTTAACTTCTATTCCATTTATTCCTATTTCGGAATATGGTCAATCGAACGCAGCCTAATTTTTGGAGTGTGGTTTTTAGCTTCAAATTTTTAGGCTTTTTTTTATCTAAAACTCAGAAATAACTGCAATCAAAATGATGATTCATATTTAACCAATAAATTAGGTTGTTTTAGTACTTACAGGCTTCAGTTTTAACCAGCGACTTTATTTGGAAGTGATGTTTGTCTTGGGAGGCATCTATGAACTGCCGCACGATGCACTTGATGCGCGAGATATTGCCATAGGAGAAAAAGCCCTCGCTTAAATGATTGATACATTGTTGATTGACAGCCGAGTGAATTAGGGTGGGACCCGTGACTTAGCGGGCTTCAAAATAAAAATGGAAACTGACTCGGTACGTTAAGTGTTGCCAAACTGGAAAACCACTTTAATTTCCAAGTGTCCAAGCGTCCAGAATTTAATTCCATTCGCGCTTGTTGGATATATGAGACTGCTTACAGCCAACTTGGTGCTACGCGCCTCGTTGGCTGTTTACCATTTCCTATCCATCGAGCGCTCATGGAATTTTAATATTAAGTAGTCAAACTGCCTACAACTCCAACGAACTGTGAATTGTTCAACAGGTAATCGGTATAGGTCTTCTTAATGAGATTACAGCACCTTAATTGCTCTGGTTCTAGTGTTTTTCAGTACCAGTCTCCAGCTCCTCAGTCTTCCGAAGAAATTGTTCAATGCTTCGCACCAAGAGATTCTCTTGTTCGCACTTTAATTTTAACTTGATATTTTCAGTCCTTACTTTCTCCACTATATCTTAAGCATTGTTCAGCTGCTCAGTCAACCTCTCCTTCTCGTTTTTCATCCCTTACTCTTGGAAGCTTGCTTGATCTTTTTTCAATATGAGGTCTTCTTAATCATCGTCATTACGGTTGTTTCTTTTTTGTGGAAGATTTTCTCTTTTTTTTTTTTAATTCTTGGGAGATAAGTGTTCTTGGCTAAACAACCTTTCCTTTCGATCTTCCAAACGTTTTACCTTCTGAGCCTTTCCTTTTCTCTTCAGTTCAGATTTTGCCTATGCAAAATTTTTCCATTTGAAGCAGCTGGAAATCTAGAGCATGGATTTCAAGGAAATCAATAACCACGTTTTTCATTTCTTGATTATCCACAGCTCCAATGTTGTACACAAATATGGCCAAAAAGGTCGATCCGACAACAAAAAACTGTCTTTTAAAGCACACGAAATTCCTCTCTCTCTTAATAAATGGAATGTTCTGATAGATTTACCTAAGCTTTCTGCATTTAAAACATTACGTTTCACAAAGGAACGGAAATCGTTGCATCAAGATTTATTTTGCGCAAAGAAGGGTATAGAAATTTGTGTCTTGTTAAGATATTCCCACATTGAAGCCTTTTCGCTCATAAAAATGAAGATTACCTAACCATATTTGTGACCCCAACTGTCTTCACATGATTTTGACAGACTTGCATGTTGCTGTTATAAGCCCGCAAACACTGGAGCGTGTATACTAAATCGAAATCCCTTCGCTTTTACCGAACAACTCTCTTCAAGTCGTAGACTTGAAGGAAAACCCATTCTGCAATCATTTCTTTTCAATACAAGCATGCAATACCCACATCCAGTTTTCGGACTGGATATTTTTGTATTTAGTGACAAAGGAATTTGTAGACTTGAAAACATATTGAAAAACATAAGGCGCCTCATTTATTTATTCCGATCCTAAAATACAATTGTGTGCAGTGATTGTTTACATTCAATTCAATTCAATTTCAATAGGTGCCAAGAATAAAGGTGAAGTCCTTGGATGACTCGTTAAAGGGGCTAGGTCACGCTCTTTTAGGCATATTCAGCACTGATCGAATGGTCATAGAATTAACTAAAATATCAAAATAACTGTTCAAAACTATAGAAGAACTCTAACAAAACACAGGGAAGCCAAGAAGGGACATGGATGGACAAAACTGGAGAGGATTGAAATGGATTGAATTTGGGTAAATTTGAAAAACGTCAGCCCACCTTTTTTCAAATTTATATCAGTCTATATCAAAATGTCATTTACAAAGCTTGAAAATCATTCTCAGTTGTTATGTTGCCGTGATTTTGCAAATGAAAGACTCTTGCTCTACCAATTTGACGTTTAGAGCTCATAATTAACAAAATTAAACAAAATTACCTAAAATAGCGTGACCTTTAAAGTTAAAACTTCTTTCTCGACATGGTGTAAGATTAGCTCTGGAACGAGGCACCATGTTGTATAACAGATGCACCGAAGAAACTTTTAAAAGCCCGCCCACAACGGCCAATTGCTTTTCGATATACTGATAAAAAGGAATTGACTTATAATTGAAATTTGAGGTTCATGACAATTTGAACACTCGAACTATCAAAATCACATGTGCTTTCTTTTTTTCGTAAATTCCTGGACACCACTCGAGTTCGCTCCTTTTGCCGTATTCTACCTTTCTTTTTGATTCAAACTTGCCTGCGTGGTTACTGGCTTTTACTCCTCCATTTACACGGTTGGGTGTGTTTACCGGTGCTTACTTTCCTGTTTCCCGAAACGTAGTTGAGGTGTGCTTTTTTTTTTGCAGTGATGGTCTTGTCTCATCGCGATTAGCTCCACGCCGGAATATTCGCTGGTGCCATTATCTGGAAATTTTGTTGATTAAAAGCAGTTTTCTTTCTTATACTTCATGCTCAAGGTTTGCATTTCAAGTGGTAAATGGTTTGTGTGCACTAACAGTTAAAGTCCTTTGTTGTAGTATAGCGTGGTTTCTTTGGTATTCATCTGAATTTCTGGCTCTAGAACTGACGGTGAAACCTGGAATACAGACACAAAAAAGCAAAAAAAAAAAAAAAAACGATGATTTGTTGTTGTAAGGAAACTCTAGGCAATCACAAACGACACAGCTAATCGAATAAACCAATCAGAATTCGTGATGAAGATTTGCAGCAGGCGGGCAAACAAGGGAAAACGATGTCGGGCGAGGAACCGAGGAAATGGTGGGAATTTTTTTGAGTAATCATTGATCGCAGCAAACCAGTTTCCACACGATAAGCAAAACCGCTTTAACTGTAAGCGGATTTCCCAGGAAATAAAATTGTTAATGAGCTTTTTGATGTGTCAATGGATGATTTTGATAGGGATAGGAAAGTAATGAATAAATATCGAAATATTCAAGTTTTATAAAATGCAGCCCATGGAAAGGGCTAACGCTAACCTGGGTTGTCTGTGGAAAGAGAGCTATAGCAAGGGGAAGACCGAAGCCAAAAGCAGCCACACAGACCAGCACTTGAACAGGAAAGTAAAGTTTTGGACGAGACATTAAGAACTTAGTCCTATAATTAAACAAAAAAAAAACATTAGCCAGCCACTCAACAATCTGGAACAAGAAGGCAACTGCTACAAGAAGGACATCTGAATAGCCCATTTCCGAGTCCTGGTGCACAACCATTCAAATGGATATGAGTTGCGTATTCTTATGCAAATCAAACTGATTTCCTTTACAATAGTTGAGCATCAAGACTCACTTCGAAACCGAGACAAACAGCAACTCGGAAATGGCCTATTAAACTCTTTCCGTGTTTGAAATGTGTCTTAACTGGTACCCTGCAGAGGTTGCGTTTTTTGGCAGGCGGACGCTTGCTCAAGGTCTAAAGTTCGTAATGGGTCGCCATTTTGAAAGCGCACAGCTCTTAAACCTTTCATACTGTTCTCCTCTCACTGAGTGCAATTTTCTTGACTGGCCTCAGGCCTCTGTTAGTCTTGCTATATCCAAGATGTCGGCCAATAGTTCTTACCAAAACAAAAATACCCCGGCTTTCCAGGCCACCTAACTGGACACGAATTTAACTAGTATGGAGCACCGTTGAAGCTACGCGAAGCTGCGCCCGTTACCATGACATTATTTCATATTTCCCAGGCATATGAAAACGTTATGTCCGTGCTAGTGTCCACGCGTGAAAAATCAGTGCCAGCCAAATAGACTAAGCTCCCCTGCTATAGCCGTTGCAAACTATTAAGGCTGATCAGAGTTTGAAGCGAATGCGTGGAGTAGGTATTGAGATATTTGCTTCTGAGTGGTCTTTCGTCAGTGAAATTTTCAGCCAGTTTGCTTTCAATTGATCCCGTACTACTCAATTGCAATTCAAACGCCAAATGTTCATGAAAGTCTCACCTTTCTAAAACTTGCATAGCAAATGGCGGAATAACCAAAACTGGCAACGGGAGCAACACCCGTGTTAGGGTTGTTTCAGACACGGCCTGAAAATGAAAATGGAAAGGAGGACAGTTAGCGATAAACGCAAAGGGAAATGAAGCTTTGAACTGGAAACGCTTAAAAATTTACGTCTTACAAGTTTCACGTACGAAGTAGGTGAAAGAAAATGGTCGTAATCGAGGAGAAACAAAACTCACTGTTTTCCTTGGGGCGAGTCACCAAGTCTTAATTTAATGACCCCAGTGGGTTATGGGGAATGCAACGAGATTGGGCACTAACTGAAAATACAAGAAAAACGAGATGCAGAAAGGAGCAAGGTATCAGCTTACCTTCCGAGCAGCTATTTTCGATGTTCCAACAACATGTCCCTCCTTGTCCTTGACCTCAATTCCTGTGAAGAGCTCATGATTTCTCATGAGGACAACATTACAAATGTTAGCAGTAGCTAAAAAAGAGAAAAAGATTTGCTATTAGCGTTATTTTCGTTGCTGTTGTTTGGTGTTCGTTATTTTACATACTCCCTTAGTCTTCAACAAAGCCTAAACTTCGTTATCTGATTTCACGTTGCTGTTTTGCACGTAGGGGACGGTAAAGAAATCTGCTCCTCAAACATGCCGCTTTGTAGCGTTTTGTTATCCGTTCCTTATCCGGGGTCGCGGAGTACGTTTTGATTGAAAGTGGGAGAGTTATGTTTTGGTAGGTATGAATCACGGAACTGTGATGGGAGGAGGGGGGCTATAGCATCCCCAACCCTACTCACTCCGCGGCCTTGCTAATGTCACGGTGACAACAACCCCTGCAAATCCAATTCGTGATTTTTCTCACCTGTAGCAGGATAAGCAACCAATCGTTGTAGTAAGGCTTTCAAAGATGGATTCGAAATTCTAGCGCGTTTTACGAGAGTCGTGAGGCCAAGCTATGTACAAACAAAAGCATGACGTAAGAAAACAAATGCCTTGATATTTCCCACAGGAAATTCACAACGAGGGCTGATGATACTTCATTTCATTGTTACTACTGCTCTTCCTAAAAAGTGTGTCAATATTTATTTACTTTTGCATCAATATTTGTTTTGCATAAAGCAGGCTAACAAAATCTGTTCCTTGCTTAGTTCGCATTTTTTAGGGTTAAAATAGAATTTTCGGTCCTGTTTCTGATAGCAAGTCGTATATTTTGAGGTCTCCTATCTAGATACTAACTCCGCCGGCCGCTGGCCAGGGATTAACTTCAGTAAAGATTTTGTTCTTCGAAACCTAAGAGTACACGCTTAAACTTGTGGTGAAAAAGAAGTTGTAAGATCAACATGTCAGCCTCGAAGCCAATGTTTCTTGATTCCCCTTTATTTTCTTCAGTCTTTCTGGGTTTAGTATTTTACTAGGAACCACATATCTTCTCAGGGGGCTATTTACCTAAGACATCTACCATGGCACTGTAATGATATACGGTACTAAAACAATATCGTCTACAATTAGAGCTACATAGTACGCAAATACAACTTGAATCTCCTGGAAAACAAAACGCAGCTCAGTTGATGAAATAAAGCGCTGTGTTACTGCACTACGACACGTACGCAATGCGTGCCTGTTTTTAATCTTGCCAGACATTGATCCGCGAAACAAATTGCGAACACTTTTTCAAGGTGACCGTCATACAAAAGTCGCTCGTTATTATATAAACACTAGTGAAATACCAAGTGAGCTTTCGCGCGAAAACATGATATCTTCACATGTGAAGAGATCACTGTTGCTATGATTACGTATAAAAACGCGCCTTTCGATGCCTTTGTGAAATGATTTAGTATTTCATTGGTGTTTATATAATAAATAGAATATGAATATTTCAATACTTGAAGAGAAATTTCGTATCTCCGTGCGGCCAAGTAACATCCTCTATATAATAAACGTAGGTGCTGTTTACATGGTAGAAGGAAGATTCTGGCGCCAGGAAGATATAAGAAGGTTGAATGAACACCCTAGAGACATGTGTTTTCCGTATTCTGTTTGCATTCATAAAAGTTGATCTCGACCTTACTGCAAGGGTTTTCCTGGTCAGAGATTGAAGGAAACCTTGAAGCAGGTTTGCCGTTCCCGTCTCGAAAACGCGCGTGCTTAAGCTCCCTATTGAGTATAGAGCTTAAGCACCCGCGTTTTTGAGACGCGGACGGCAACCGAAAGAGAACATTTCGCGTGCCAGAACAGTGGTGTCTCCCAGATTTTTATATTTATCATCTCTAATGGAGAAAAGATACTTAGTAATGTAAATGTGGTTGTGTGAAGACACGTTAAAAGGGAAAACAGCTCACTTCCGGTTGCCGTCCGCGTCTCAAAAACGCGCGTGCTTAAACTCCCTAACATTATTTTTTCACGCTTGTGACAGTTGTGGTTTTGTCACAGCTTGCGTGTTTATTTGTTTGGTTTCGTTTTCGACCACGACATTTACAAACTTTACACCACATTTGGTAAAAGGGCACTGGTCGCTATCCTATCCAATCCACCGACATCTTCATCAGCGAAGGCACCGCGAGTAACACGAACGAAGAGGATACTGACCGCCATCGTTAAACACTTCGACGAAATCAGCCACGAAGAATAGGACAAAATGCCAGTATAAATTATCCGCCTCCGCCTTCAGTGAACTCTGAAAGGCGTGAGTTGTTTTCTCTGTTTTCTTCCTTATTTCTGTTTCCTCAAACTTACCACGATATGTTACAAGACTGATGTCACGAGTTCAAACTTATTAACCTTGTTCAAGCCAAATGAAAATGTTTTAGTTGTTTGGAGGCTAAGTGCCGGTACAAAGATATCTCCAGTGCAAGGATTTTCCTTCCTCCGCAAAAACTGACCCTTAATGAACCTACCGCAATAGTCACCGCACTAGTAACAGCTCCAAAGTAGCTCATCAAAAATCTGGTCGTTGGTGTTGGCTTAAAATACAACAAAACCATCTTTAATCGTTTTTGTCAAAATTAGAGCGAGTTTCAATCGAGCGTCGTAAAACCAAAACCAAAGTAATTGCTTTGGCCAATCCAGTAAACCAATCAAAACTTGAAGTAATTACACCTAGCCGCCACAAAGAGCGGGAAAATGTGCACGCCCAAGCCACGATTGGTTTTGGTTTCACTTCTGATTGGTTGAAAAAATGGAGCGAGAACTTTGAACCAATCACTGAGTGAAGTAATGTAAAACCAAAGCAATTCGAAGGTTATTTTCGACACTCAATTGAAAACCGTTCTAAACAAAATTATCTGTTTTCAGTTCCTTTGTAATTCATCTGTTACAGTTATATCAAAGAACAGGGCAGAAAAAAAAAACCCGCGGTATTATAACAGAACAGAAAAACAATAATTCTAGTCAATGCTGACCTTGCTTGCATTTCTGTTTGAGTAGTTGACAGCTGCATTGTGGCTCTGATTCATCCACTGCAAGTTTAAGATGACTCCATCAGCACAGCAAAATGTGTTTGTAACGGTAATTATTATCATTGTTTCAAACTTCATAAGGAGGCAGTGTATTATGCTGTAAAGGTCATTAATAAATTATGGAGGTTGCAGCCAAGAGAATCACAGTACTCAAGTCACATATTTTCCCCGTAAATCATGTTACAGTTCACAATGTTACCTTAATTAGTTTTCTGTGCCTAAATTACAGACCAACCATCCTGCCATTTAGATACTATATATACCCCTGGAGATATGTCCAGGATTTTCATAAGCGTCCCGAAGTGTCCTCTTCATAGGTTCTCCTCAACTGTGACATTAGGGAGCTTAAGCAACAGTAACGGCGACAACAACGAGAACGTCATCTCAAAATATAAAAATCGCGTTATTTTAATCGCTTCATGGCTATTAAATGCATGCAGATTTCTATAAGCATCACAATGTATCCTCTTAAGTTCTCCTCAACTAATATATCTAGAAATATACGGTGTACCCACTAAACGTCACAAAGTGTCCCGCTAAATCAACTGTAACAGTTCAAGTAAATGCAATTACCCTAACTTTCAAATAATATTTACAAAAGCTAATGTTCAATGGGTTGTTGTAAATACGTAGCTGACGCATAGACTTTATGCCTAGGACACTTCATCATGCTGATCAAAATCTGCATGCATCTAATTAGGTGCAATCCTGGATATAAGTGTGTGTACCATAGAGCGAGTTTCAATCGAGTGTCGTAAAACCAAAACCAAAGTAATTACACGTAGCGGACACAAAGCACGAGAAAATGTACACGCGCATGCTACCATTGGTTTTTGTTTCACTTCTGATTGGTTGAAAAAATGGTGCGAGAAGTTTGAACCAATAACTGAGTGAAGTAATGCAAAACCAAAGCAATTTGCTAATTACTTTCGACACTCAATTGAAACCTTTCTATCAACCTTTAGTAATTACATAGGTGATAATTGAAAATTCTCTGCACTGATTGGTTGCCATTGAAGTGATTACGCATATTTGTATCCTGCAAATATTGCATCCACCTTTTATCCCAGATGTTTTCTGTGCCATGTCTAGTCTCTTTTTATGTCTACCACATTGCAGCTCATTTGAATACCTTTGGAGTGAATCAATACACTGTAATAATTTTATTGATGCCAACTTACCTGCCAAAATACGACAGTCGGCAAAGATGGTGCAGGCAATAGCATTCCTATTACCTAGAAAAGCAGATATGGTTTGCATTTACTCTGGTTTACAGTTTAACAAAATCAATGCAACTTATAAACTCCAATAATTATTTAAGACACATAATGTTTAAAAATGCCTGAGCCCTAGTGCCAACATCTTATTTACATCTCATTTAAAGAGCATAGTTTTTGAAAGGAACTAGATGTTGTTAACCTATTCAACCCTGAAGTGGCCCTATTGATGAGTAAAATCATCTGGGGTGGGATACATTAAAAAAACTCTAGGACTTAATGGGTCAATTAGAAACAGGTGCCAAGGGTGAGTGACACCTTCACAGAACACTTGATACAAACTGTCCTATGTGCACTTAGGGCACTTTCCTTTTGTCAGAACTGGCTGCCCAGACTTGTCATTTTGCAAAGAAAATGTAACAATTTGAAGAAACACTGACATGATAATCCCTCGGAGATGTCATAGAGTTAGTCCCTCCAAATGCCCGGTCTGGCCGGTCAGTTCTGTCAAATGAAAAGCACCCTCAGATTAGTTTGTGGTTAGTTTGAAACTAAAGATGGCCATGGAAATCTCACCCTATCAATTGTCCTATCAATTCTCTTAAAAACAAAAAATGTATTTGACACCAACTCTGAATAACCCCTTTGAATTCATAATAATTAATATTATTACTACTGCCAGGAAGCTGAAAGCTAAAACATTGCTTATAATAATAAAAAATCTGCAATTATGAAATTGAAATTCCAAAAGACCATTTACTCATCCTGTCATGAAAAACTTACCGTCACAGTCCCAAAAGGAACATATCCTGTAATCACACACAAAAGGATGTCAGTTAATGGCTACATACATGTACATTCACCATGGAAGTGCAAAAAGACTTTTTGCATTGAGATGAAGATGTGCATTACTGTCCCAATAAAATTAAGTGAGAAGAGGCCTGGTGGATCTTTATGCAATACTTGTATCTGTACACAGTTAACACAGCAGAAAAACAAACACGTATCAAAGCTGGAGGGTGTAAACTGCAGGTTGCAGGTCACTGCTTCACCATACCTGAAACAACCCAAAACTTTACTAATGCTAACATTAGGCCTAAAATATAATGTTTAAGTCTAAGGTTAGCATTAGTAAAAGTTTGGGTTGTTTCAGCAATGGTGAAGCAGTGACCTGCAACCTGCTGTTTACACCCTCTGTGTCAAAGTTCTGTGGAGAAGTAACCAATTTAAGTGGAGTCATATACTGTTTATAAGCAATTTGGCTAAGAACACAAATTTAATTAATCATTATAATATTATTGATGTGATTCACCTGACATTCTAAAGGGCATGAACACTTTTTTCCCAGTATCAGGATGAATGATGGCCTGAAAGGAGAATAAAATTGCCTTCACTAAAGCAGCAGTATAAGCAGAGTTAGAAACCTGAACCTCGATTTGAATACAACACAGACCCACCATAAATCCACAACATTAATGCTATATTGATGTACCATCCATTGTTTATTAACCCACTGACTCCTGGGAGTGAGACTTAACAGTCATATTTTACTATGCCTAATGCCAGACTTTTTTACTTGTCAACTGGTCTGGGGGAATCCTGAAATGCCTGAGGAGTGAATTAACCCACTGACTCCTGGGACTAAGACTTAAGGGCTGGCAAAATGCATGCAACATTTTAACGCAACATCTTGCAACACTTTTGGGCACAACATGTTGTATACGTTTGGCCACCCTATTGCGATATGTTGTGAATATATGTTGCAACATGTTGGATGATGTCGGATCAAATGTGAAAACAGTCAAATTTTTCGTGCAACATTTTGGATGTTGCACGATCTTGTACTCGTTTGGCCACGTTCACGCAACATTGTTGCTCTAGAGCATGTGTGCTGGGTCCACTTTGTTGCGCGCCTGGGGCTGAGGCACATAATTATCGACATGTTGCGTTGAAAATGTTGGGCACCTGCATTTGGTCGGCCCGTTCAACACATGTCGCAACATCATGCAACAAATGTTGCAAGATGTTGTGTTGAACTGTTGCGAGCGTTTGGCCAGGCCTTTACCAGATTTTACACTGTCTAATGCCAGATGATTTTACTTGTCAAGTGGGAGAGTCCTAAGGGGCCTGAAGAGTGAGTGTGT